>NC_142205.1:17012500-17122500 GCF_049639895.1 Pseudopodoces humilis | reverse complement strand
AACAGAATTCTGATAGACTGGAGAGAAAACAGCAAGTGGAGATTAAAGTGAAGAGGAAACAGACGTGGCTGAGGGTACAGTGACATAGTTCTTTACATGGCACACTGGCTGTCAAGTTTCTCCCAGTACCCTAAATCTACTAAAAATATGAACTAGTAGGACCTAAAATTAGACAGACTTATATACCTTGCTTGATTGCTTAACTTGCATGGTTGAACAGTATTTAGATGTTATTTTTACTCATGAAAATAGTTGTATCAGCTACACCTTTTGTTTGCATTCAGCTAATTTTCTGATACTAAAATAGAATAAACCAATTCTGTGTTTTAATATAGACTTATAAAGATCTCTTCCTGTATCAAAAGTATTTGAGCCACCCCAGACTTGTTGAGAATCAGTAACTTCTTTTATTCCTGAGAGATGGGAGGTGTTCAGCTAAAATCCCATGTTGTACTAAAAAACCACAAATTTCTGCTCATGATTTAGCTGTGTTATACTTTGCCACAGTTTAAACACAACTGCCTATACTTCGAAATGCAAAAGTAAGAATATTTTGACCTGTTTAGATAGTAAAGCTATCTAAAAGATGTCAGTAAATTTCTAATGTTTTATTAAGCAGTATTTTATCAGCAGTCACTTTAATCAACAGCACTTAAACTACTGCTAGGCTGACAATCTGTTAGGTCTTTTTCGATTAAAGAATTCAGAAGAAAGTAGGCTTTTTTTGGGTGTATTTTTCTTTTCCTTTCAAGAACCCAAAGCATTAATATTATGTTTTCATGCAAGCCTTTTCACAAAGAATACGTACAGAAATGCTGTCAGTTAAGTGACTAATTCCTCCATGAAAATGAACAAGAAAAAGTTGATGGCATTATCAAACTACTATTTGGTAGATGGCAACTCCCAGTGCTGACTGTGGAGATGGTATACCTTCCATTCTGCAGGTGTAGCGTTAGAATAAATGAATATACAACAGTGAACACAGTTCATTAGGTAGTTTCTTGTGATAACACAGAATGTTTTGTGTTCCAGGAAGGGTGTGTATTGATTAAATACACCTTGCACTTAAACAGTTAATGAAACAATTAATTCTGGATCCATCAGTGCCTGTTTCACTAGGACTGAAAGCCTGATCTTGCAGCAGTGCAGTGTTGTAACTGAGGATCATCCCGTTAGACTTAAGAAAGGCACTTACTCATAAATGTTTGAACAGTTGACTTTTGTCCTTCAGATTCTGAAACTTCTTACAGAGAAGGGAAGAAACAAAGCCTTTGTCCCTTCCTGTGTATTCCATAATTTCATAAGCCAAAACTGTGGCTGTAGAGGATACCAAACAATATAGACATTACTCCTTGTAATGCTAATGTAAGAATATGCGAATATGAGAAGCAAAGAGAGATATCAAAAGAGACCCTGTTTACCTATTCAAAATAATGGACAGTATTTCTAATCCAAATCACCAAATCTGCAACTTTTAAGAGTCAGTTAATTATTTGCTTTCTGGGAAACAAAACTTCCTCAAGGAATGCTGAGATTTTTGTGTAATATCTTCATTTGAGAAACTTTTATTATAAGAAAAAAATCTGACCACTGGCAGTGCTGTGACTTTTCTGGCTGAGGACAAAATAAATAGACATATACACAGTCAAGATTACATGTTTATATTTGTCTCTGAATGCTAGGCAGACAGTGACTAACCAGGCTGACTGCGCACAACTGTGTGTAATCCATACAGCCTGCTCAGGGCAAAAGCCTGATACAAAATCCAGCTCAAAAATTCTATTACACTGGATTTCTTTTGTACTTTTGAGATAAAAGCAATAAAAACTCATGAAATCACAGAAAAAATATTTTGGAGAAGTTGAGAAGTCTTCCTATTTCTCCTGATTCTCCAGCGCAGGATCAAATATTCATATTCTGGTTTAGATGGCTTTTTTCTCAAGGTACTTATAATTCATGACTACTGGGTGCTTTATGACATTGCTGGTTAATCTAGTCCAGAATTTATCTTTCCTGATAAAAACTGTTTCCTAGTCATAAAGTAAATCGTACATTTAAAGCCTGGTACCCAAAATCGATGAAATCCATAGCTAAGATTTTATAGTACTGAACAGGACAAAAACTTCCTTTGGTATGTCTTAGATTTTTGTCTTGTTTATAGTTTTAAGTCTGAACTGCTGTCCCTTCCATGGCAGCATTCCACCTGTCCTCAACCTGTGATTTAACATGTTCAGCGGCAGCAGACTTCCCAGACAACTTCTCAGTTGTCACCTAAATAGTTTTTCTCCATTCTGTTTTAACAAGATAGATAATTTCTCTGGAAGTTTACTTGATGGGTTCTAAATTATCATTTAAAAATGGTAACTAGTTTTTGAGTGTTGCTTTTTATCTTCTAACTTTCAAACTTGTTGGAAGCTTACTGCCTACAGTGCTTGGAATTGGAAAATTAAAAGTAGGGTAAAGATTTCTGCTTACCTGCCTATTACAAAGGAGAGATTCCAGCTTGCCCCCGTTGAAGGTAATTCCTCTCATCCTACAAGAGCTCTGCAGGTTACTGCTTCCATGCAGATGAGATCAGCTGCTCCCAGTTTGTGTTGGGAGTAAGTTATGCCCTTGTATTGCACAACTATTTGTATCAATCAGTTCTCAAGAATTTGGGCTGAGGTAGGAATCATTGTATTGCAAGAAATAACAACCATCAACTTCCCCGCATCTCTATGGGAAGCTTGATGGAAAGCTGCATGGATTCTCAAGGGCCTCCAAAACTCGTCTCTTTTATGATCTGAACAGATATTCCAAATAAATAAAGAAGCACAGCTTTAACTTGCACTGCTTTACAGCTATTTATTGCATTTGGATCTTCAGAAAGAAAACACTGTCAGTGACCCTTTTATGAACTCTATATTTTCTAAGAATATTTTATCTCTTGAACATTTGATATGTAGCATGAACTTAGTTCTCTCTTCCATAAATAAAAACTGAAGACAGTTACTTTAAACAATTTTTTAACATGAAAAGTCAATGTCACAGGCAATAGCAAAGCTTTTGAAGTTTCAAGCACTTCTTATTCAGATTATTTTTATCAGTGCTGTACCATCTCACACTTGATAAGATGTGCCTCCGCTTTTATGAGTGTCTTTACTAAATGCTATTATAATGATAAAATAGGGTGTGCTCATTCCTCTCTCGTTTTTTGAGGCTGATGTATCTAGGAGGCTTTAATCAAGAGGATGTCATGTATTTTAACTTTTATACCAGCTAAAGCTTTTCTAGTTATGCTTTTTGGTGTACATGCTCAAAAAGCATTTAACTTTTGTCCACTGCCTGATTAAAATCACCATTAGAATGGCACTTGCATACAAATGACCATAGAGAATTTATTACCTGTCTTTCCCAAATTCATTTTTATAGCCTGATGGTTTAGGGATATGGTTTTTTAAGCTTGTAACTCCAGGAGAGTTCTGTGATAGCTGGTCTGTGGATGTTAATAAATTAAACTGTGTGTTTGACTTCAGTTGTGAGATGTGATAAAGCTGTTTTAATGAGCCTAGGCAGAGCTTTTATCAGACAGTCCTCTAGAGGCAGAGAGTTGGTACTCTGCCTTTATACCAATCAGGATTCCTTGCTTTGGTTTGCTGGGAAAATGTTACACTTGATTTTTATATACGTATATAACATCATCTTTTCTGTATTCTTTGGGAACTTAGCAATGATTTGATTGACAGTTACTTTGTTAACATCCATCATAACTAATCTATTTTATACATACTGTGTCTTTGTCTTCATTCTTCATATCATTTATTCTCCCTCTGAATTTTATGTTGAATGTTCTACAAGTAATATCATTCTAGTACTGCCTTTTTCCTTCGGAACAATTTTGTAAAACAGTTGACCTTAGCTGGAAATTAAGTGTGCAGTGAGTTCTATTTGTTGTGTCTGTTTCTGTATAACTTTTTATTAGTCTATTCATTAGTCTTTTATGAAACTATTAAGCCAGTAATAACATATCTTTGATAGTACTGTCATGGAGAGAACTACATTTTTCTTGGGTGATAGGATCACAATGCTTTTTGATTAGAATTGACATTATCTGAAATTACTGGTCACTTTCTGAAGTCTTGAAGAATAATTTGTAAGTAATGGAGAAATGAAATTGAGAAGTCTTGTGGGAAAATTGTTACTTTGTTAGTCTAGGCATTTGGAAGGCCTATCTATGGGAGACAGTAACTCAGAATAACGGGGAAACTGGGTGATTGAGTAATAATGAGTAAGAATTTTTATAGAGTTCTGTGCATGACCGAGACATGGACTCAGACCAGCAGGGAATCTGAATCAAAAAAAGAAACAAGCTGGTTTTATACACGTTTTCAAGGCACGGTATTTCCTTACATGGCAATTCTCACTACTTGACGTATCCCATGCTGCCACGTTAGCAACACATGTTCTGAATGTCCTTCTATGGGGTGGCCAAGCGCTGTGATAGACAGAGAAGCTGTCTGTCAGCTTCTGGCAGGCTTCTCTCCCTAGGGCACCTCATCCCACCAAGGTCAGGCGGGAACAAGCCTCTCTGCGCTGCCATGCACTCCTCTGTGCTGCCACATGCTCCTCCTTTATGTCGCCATGTGCTCCTCTGCGCTACCATGTGCTTTTCTGTGCCGCCATGCACTCCTTTGCAGTGCTGTGCACTCCTCTGTGCTGCCACGCACTCCTCTGCACCACCACGTTCTCTTTTATGCTGCCACATGCTCCTCTGCACTGGCGTGAACTCCTTTGTGCCTCCACGCGCTCCTTTGTGCCGCCATGTGCTCCTTTGCGCTTCCATGCACTTCCACAGGCACGTCCCACAGCCTGCAGCCCAACTTCATCCCATCCATTCCTGCAGAGTTTCACTTCAGACTAATTCTAGTCTAGTTCTATTGACTAAATGCGTGCTAATATTTGTAGTGCATTAAGTGAGCTTCTAGAACACATCTTCTCACGTAGTTTCACCTAAAATAATCTGTGTATTCCAAGTGCGTTCCATGGTGTGAAGCATTAGGTAGCTTGTGGAAGCATGTTCCTGATCTGAATGGAAAAGGTAATAGGTCCCCATGTCCATATGCAGCACTCTGGGACCTTTGTCTTTCTCTGGGGCCCAGAAGTTCTGTGAGCTTGTTTGAACATTTTCGTCTCTTTGGCAGAATTCAAATACTATCCTTTCTATCTCAGGGAATACTTAGGGAATCATGCTAATATTTTGGGGATTTTTTTTTTCAAGATTAGGCCTACTTATTTTAGAATTTACTATATTAATACCCCCAAAATTGTGTCTTTTTAGGACCAAATTTTCTGGGAGAGATTTTCTTAACATCTAATCACCATCATCAAGCATCAGCATCATTATGCAGAAGCTGCTTCTCATTTTCTGATAGAGAATGATTTCTGATAGCATTTCTGCTATCATTTCCCTGATTGACAATTTGCAATTAATTCTTATTGTGTGTATTCAGGCTGCTTATTTAGTTGTGACTGGAATGACACATGTGCAGAACATATTACAGAACTGCCATCAGCGAGATACCTTCTTCAATAGGAAAATGTACAACTATGTCAAAAATAAACATATAGAGTTTAAAAGCAGAATACATGTGTGCTAGAGTTTCAGTGCTGGACATGGTAAAAACACTATCTTATGTTGGCTGTTTGCAGACAGTTCTGCAACTGGATGCAACAACCTGGTAACTTCTTGTAATTTCTATGTTTCAGGATGCTGTTTCTTGTCCAGAGAGGATATAAAAGATCAGTAAAACCTGAGAAAGAAAATTAAGTCAATAGCACTGCAAAGAGTGTAACCCTGCATGAAGGTTGGCTATTTTTATAAATTACATTAGTTTGTTATGCCACTGGTGTTGGAACTTTGAGAATAGTGGGCCAAAGTACAGCTTGTTGAATGTTTCAAGACTGTTTCCAAGTACTTTAGAGTTTGAACATATGCATTGTGTAGGGTTTTCCTTGCACACCCTGGCTTTGAAATCTAATATTAGCCCTGTTTGCTATAGAAATAGCCACAAAGCCAAATCAACTTAGTTTTATATTTGTCAAATTTTCATGCTGAATAACTGCACCTCACAATTTCTTTCAATGTTAGGGAATCAAATTTATATTCAGAGTGATTATACTTCTTCTAAATGTTACTAAATTGCTTCTAAAACAAATTATTTAAAAAATGATAAAACTACCAGATTTATTCTTAGCTCATGTGACTACCTTCTCAGTCTACTGCAAAAAATATTTTGAAATCTCAAATACATGCAGACTTATCTCCCATTTTCAGTTAACTTACAAAAAAATCACACAGGTTTAGTTTCCCCATAATTTCATAATGGAAAGGCTTTCCATAATGGACACTAAAAATAGAAATTATTAATGATAATTTCTTGAAGTTTGAAAGTTTCTATTCAGCACTAGTGAGGCGACACCAGGAGGGAGTCCAGTGTCCAGTTCTGGGCTTACCACTACAGAGGACACATGAGCATAGTGGAGAGAATCCACCAAAGGTCTGTAAAGGTGATGAATGGACTGGAGCATCTGTCCTATAAGGAAAGGCCTGTGACTATTTGTCCTGGAGAAAAGAAAGCTCTGGGAAAATGTCTTCAATATCAATCAATACCTGAAGCAGGGAAAAAAAATAGGGTGAAGCTCTTTTCTGTGGTGCCCAGTGACAAGAGTGGAGCCAATGGGTACAAACTGAAACACAGGGGGTTCGTTCTGAACATGAGGAATGCGGGAGTGACCAAGCCCTGGACACAAGTTACCCATGAAGGTTGTGCAGTCTCCCTCCTTGGAGATACTCCAAAGCTGTCTTCAGATGGAAAACCTGGTTTTTCAGGGAAAACCTGGTTTAGGTAGCCTTGCTTGAATAGGGAAGGTGAGACCAGATGAGCTCTGAAGATACCTCCCACCTCAATTATTATAGGATGCTGGGACTGAAATGGACAGCACTTTTTTTTTTTTTAAAGAGTACATTAATTGTGCATAAATTTCTTGGGATGCTTGTGGGATTTTCTTTGTATTTTTCATCTTTGCTTACATTTGTATTCACAGTTCTCTATATAAAAGTTATTTCAGGAATGATTCTCACTGAAAAAAAGAAAACACGAATATTTTTAAGCAAATGTCAGGGAAGACTGTAGTTGCATATGAAATTGAAAGAGTGGTTCTGCAGTATAAGATGCACTTAACTGGTAATTCATGGGTTGGAAATGATGTTCAGAGTTCAGATGTTCAGAGTTAAATAATTCGGTTCTCAGAGCACTGCATTGACACACCAAGTGCCCCCGTTTTTGTTAACATGTACTCCAATGTGTAAGCACTCAAGCATTACATATTATTGCTGTGATCTATATGAAACTAATGTTTGAGAATTTTTGTGACAATGTAAGTTTCTTTTCTGTTAAGACGACTCCTTGTGTTGTATGCTTTAAAATAGGATCTATTTCTTCTGCCATTTCTTTGGAAATTTTTTCTACATTTTTCTACATCTATCTGTTCAACCTTGTTGGTCATCTGTTTTTGTGAAGAGCCTTCATAGAACATAAATAGCTGGATATTTGAGCCATTAGTGTGAAAATGTTGGATCATTATATATATGCACATAGATCATGAAAAGAATCAAAAAGAAATGAATTTTCTGTTTCATTATGTATCTATATCTATATCTATATCTGTGTTGGCGTGTATGGTACTTGATAGTGTTTTGCATCTATAGTATCCATAAAAGAACTGAGCAGAAAAATAAAAATAGTGGTGTGGGGTAAAATAAAGATAATGGGTTTTGCAGGATGTTTCAAAACATGAGTCTCAGATGTGTACTAAGGTGTCACTTTTTTTCCTCAGGGAAAACATAAAGTAGGTTAGGGGTTCTGGAATTCTTTCATATTTTTCATTTTAAGTGATTTTGAAAGTTTCTTATGTGTTGTAGCCCACAGCAGCAGCATCTAGCAATTACATAATGACCCACTTAAGAAATGCAGTCAGAACAGATGCTGTAAGATTGCATTAACTCACAGAGAAGATGTCTCCAGTCAAGTCAATGAATTTTGCAGTTACTTTTGTTCAAATTGGGAGTTCAAATTCAAATTTTGTTCAAATGGGGAGTTTCCCAGCTGAGCTCAAGTCAATCTTTTCTTATTTTATAAAGAAAAATGTTTGGTGATTGTATCATTGTATAAACCAGAACAGTTTACTCTTCATCCTTATTTTAAAATACAGGACGTTTTCACCTAACCTGAAGTTTTGTCTTTAATGCCATTTGGGACATTGATATCATAATTATGGTTTTGGGGTTTTTTTAGGGTTTTTGTTTGGTTTTGTTTTATTTTTAATGCTGATGGAAAAGTGAACCTTTAGTTCTTACACTTTAGTAATAAAAGCTACTGTTAATGAAAAACAGAATGTTTGAGGGAAAAGCATGAGCTGAAATTTTTGTACTTTTCAGAAGTCTTCTTGTTAGACAAGAATGTGCCTTCATAGTACTACATGATTCTTGAAACACGGTGTCAATTTAACCTGCTTTGCAAGCACTTGTTACATGACTAAAATTAAGCAAAAAAGCCCCAACACAGACAAACCCCACCCTCCCCCCAGCTTTTGAAACTTTAAAAAGAGTTTTGATTTAATATTTTGATTATCAGATTATGTTTTGTGTTGAAGCTACACATAGGAAAATTACCCATTAGAATCTACAAACTCTGAGGAGTTTAAAAACAATTTAATACCCTGAGATAGTTCTGATGGGTACATTAGCTCTCTAGCACTTCTGAAGGCAAGACAGACTTTAATGAATGTCTTCATTCTACATACCTTGTACAAAAGATTCCAGTGGGGCTTTTGGTCAAAGTATCTTTCTGTGCTGAAAAAAAAATCTATTACGCCTTGTTAATATTATACCAGTTATTTTAGTAGAGAGAAGACATGTCTTCAGTCAGTTCGGTCAACAATTTACTTATTCTCCCCCACATTTTTCAAAGTGAAAGTAAAACATGAATCCTTAATTTTCAGAGATGAAAATTAGAATTTCCATGTAATGAAACATGGCTATAGCTGTACCTCAAATAAACCACTAAATGTTGTAAGAATTAAAACCACATAAAGAACTTTTAGGAAATAGTGCAACTACAATGTTTGAGCTTTTTAGATCTAGCTACGCTAGATCTGCTCATCTGCTAAAAAAGTTGGACTAAATTCACCACAATAAGTATCCATTTGATTTTGGTTTGCTTTTCTTTTTTAGATATTAATTAAGCTCAAAATGCTTCCTCTTCTTCACTGATTTTTTTTTTTTTTTTGAGCATAAGAACTGCATAGCTGTATTATGAATGTTCATACCCTTCCAAACTAGGAGAGCAATTTATTGACCAAACCTCCTGTAGGTAACAGACTATCAGAAAACTGCTTCTCCCCAAGCTGGCAAGCCCCAGATTCTTGGAATGTGCTGTATTTGCAGCAGAGAGCTCTGTGGTGCCGCTGCTTGGTGAAGTCTCAAGAAATGTATGGCCAAGGATGGAGAAAGGGGTGTCAGTACTTTGCAAGGAGTAAATGCAATTGCCTGGGACAGGTGTCATACTCAAACTCACCAAGTTGTAAGTGTAAGAGCACAGTGTAGGTGGAATTACAGAGACCAAGTTGAGTAAAATTACTTGTTTCTGGAAAAGTCTACTGACTGCCACAAAGTGGTAGAGTGGACTTTTGGAAGTCCTTGGCTACTAACACCTTTGTTCAATGATGTAGAGTCATCCATGGGAGAGATAAGTCGTAAAATCTGACTGAATTTATGCTTGAAAATTACAGCTATTAAAGGTATTTTTGATCAGGAGAGAGCCTTGCTCAGCTTCTTTAAGCTCCATGACATGATCATCACTACTGAAGATAGTAATCCATGCTCTAGATTGCAAGAAAAAGGTATTCGGAAGACCCTGGTTATATTGGTTTGCTGAGTTTTACCAAGTTAATGTAGAACCCCTTCAAGACCATGGCTCCTGCATTCACTAAGTATGATAACTGTTAATAGCAGCTTGGAGCAACCTAGGGATAGCTGAAACCTTAATTAAAGCTAATGCTAAGTGCTGTGTGTAGGCATCACCTTTAGAAAACAAAATCACTTAGGTTCACTTATAAAGCTCTGGAATTAGTAAACTGACAGTGATTTTAAGGGGAGAATTAGTGAAGTAATTTATTCTTTTTGCATCATTTCTTCTGTCTGCAATCAAGTTTAGCTTTTTGGTTTGGGACATAGATGGTACTGAAAGTTGATAGCATCCTTTTTTTATTTTGAACATCATGTTTATTAAAGTAGAAGTTAATGAGCCCTAATTACTTTAATGTGGGTGATAGAAGGCTTAGATACTATCCTGTGATTAATCTAGGAAAGGATTCTCATAACTAAAAATAAGGGAATCACTTGCATTTTAAATTGTTTTTACTGAAGAGCCACTTCATGTGGTTTTATGTGATTATTTTATAAAAGCTCTTCTATCTTTTGAGTGCTATAAACACTTGCTTAAAGCACATTTGATAGTTTAAACTTCTGAAACAATGGATTATTTGCATGCTTTTTCTTTCTGTACTTTTGAATATGTCTGAAGATACATAGCATCATGCAGTAGTATTAGATCTGTATTCAAACAAAATAGAAAAATGAATGGGGTAGAAGACAAAGAGGCAGAAATCATGTCTATCTTCCCATTGTTGCCACTGTGTTTTTGATCATAAGTGGTTATCATGACTAGATATCTTTATGACTTACTCTTTAAAATGTACAATGCAGCCATTTATTTATGCTGTGCTTGTAACTCCCTTTAACATGAAAGGAGAAATCATGCAGCAAGAGGATGGGTTTGATGCTGCACAGTCCATGCATAATGGAGTATTAGAACCAGGGTGGCAGTCACCTGGCTGCCTGGTTTTTGCTTCTGTTCAATCAGCCTAGGACCTTTCTTTCCATAGGCTGGCGAAGTTTAGTTTTCTGTAAGTAATAAAGACTGCAGTTCAGCATGTTTGATGGAAAAATCGAGGTGCTTTGTTGTTCTATTCAAATTATAATTCAACCTTTGACAAAACCAATCAAATATTGATGTTAGGTCCTCCCCTTACAGATTGTCTTTTCATAGAGTCTCTATGGATTCCTGTAAGAATTCTACACTCTTGAGGTCTTGCAAACATAGACTTACTAAAGCTGTTTGCAATTTAGCAAACTCTAATAAAGTAAGTTAGGTTGACTCATGTTCAATGGCATTAACTTCCCTTGATGATTAATTCAATTTTTGGAGACATTTTTCTTCCTATTCTTAATGTCAGTAATTTACTTAAACAGCAAAAAGAAAAGGAAAAAAATCTGTAGGCATATGAAGAGAGAGCAGTATTCTGAATCCTTTGCTTCTCTCTGTGGAAATCTCCAAGTGTAATTGCTTTTTTTTTTGCTGACATCAGATTTCAAGGGTTTTGCAGAGAATAGCAGTTGTTCTAAAATACAGTTGTACTGTTCAAAGTGCACTACAGGGTCCTAAATTCTCCTGTGAGTTGTCTCTCTATAAAAAGAAGATTGAGTCTAGATTCTGAGATTATTAGCTATTTTGTACGATGAATCTCAAATAAAGTATTGTCCTGACAAGAGCAACAGAAGAGTTTTTATGGGTTTTTTTATGATTGAGACATAAAGCAGCACTTCATACAAATATATGGGGTTTTGGCAAATGTAGCATATAGTGAAATGTTTTTTGCCATGTATATTAAAGGTTTTCAGACTGGATAATAATAGAAGGAAGAAATAAATTACCATTTTTTTTCTAGTCAAATCACAGCTTTATGACAAGTTTACCTAAGTCTAGTCTCATCTAGTTATTTTTAATTTAATGAGAAAAACCTTTAATTTACCTTCTTATTTTGCCTCTTATGACATGCTTGTGACAATTTGAAAACCATCTATTGACAACACATTGTTTTATTTTATTGGGCCCATTATTATTTTTATAGTCATGACAGGTTCAGCCTTCTGTATAAAGGAATTGGGGTTCCTTTAACAACTTTTGGACATAGAAAATTGCCACTAATATTAACCTCCTGTATCTGCATGACTGCCATTCCTTGGCCTGCTTCTTTTAATGGCGTAGAGGAATATTAAATATGTGTGTTACATGAAGAACTATTCTGAAATTTCATGGAAGTGAGAGAAGGCCATAATTAACATAATTTTCTGACAAAACTGCAATACACTGTTTTGTCTCAGATAGTAAAATAATCTGATGTTTTTCCTTTGCTTGCATGCTTTTTGGGCACAATAAGGCAAAAGTATTCTGCCCAGTTCATACAGATCACTGACAAACACCGCAGTTTAAGAGAACTATAAATATGTTAACAGAGCCTGACAATGTGGAGTTTTTTGAAGTGATGCTAATTATGCTACTACGAAGATCACTGTTCATAGCAGAATTCATCAGAGCCTTTTTTCAGTAGAGCAGATGGTCTAAAATTTGTACAAAATTTAGGGTTGAGAGGTTGTGGGGAGAAGCTCTGAACTGCATCACATTGGACCAAAGGCTTTGGCAGTTGTGCAGCCCAGTTCCAGGGGCTGTGAGCCCCTCAAAGGGAATTAATTGCAGAGCAGTCACCCCTCCTGTTCCATGCTGTGGCACATAGGCACCTCATTCTTGCTCTCCTCTTTCATTACTAAGCCTCATGCCAAGCTGAGGGGGGGACTGTTCCAAAGCAATTGTGCCTCAGCTTGGATCCTCCTCAGATGACTAAGAATATTTTCTTGGTGCTCAGTTTCACACCACTGAGAGCACTGCTATCAACCCTAGCCTTGCAATTTTTAGAAAAAAGTGATTGCACTGTAATCATTAGTGCCTCGTGTTCTGGCTTTCGTTGCATGGATGCCTCAAGGAAGCAAAAATGCTCAACTCAAAATAAGTTTCTTCTACAATTTTGTAGCCATGTGATAACTGGGTAGTACTGGATATCTTACAAAAATACTGAAATGACACTTGTGTTGGATTTTTAAGTAATTGTGTGGCTTTGCAATGATCTGGGAACTTCCTGGACATGAGAACTGTTTAGAAAAGTCTGATAGACCTGTGATGTCTTTTACTATTGACTTTTGAAGAACCAGCAGTGATTACTGATTTACCTTCCTTTCAGTAGATGAAAATGCCTTCTCAAACAGCTTGGAAATGTATAAATAGACGTTTTTAGTGGATTTGGGGGCCTTGGAAATATATTTAATACTTTTGCATATTTTTATCCTGCTAATTATTTTAAATATCAAATGCATTTATGAATGAAGTTCAGGATTGGTTAAAAATGGTAGTACATAATTTTCGTGTATAAAAAAATCTGCTGTTGCATATTTTGTAACTGTTAAATTTAGCAGAACTGATGACATCAAGAGGTGCAATTTTTGTTCATTTATGTCTTTTTTTTTCCCAATGAATTTTTAGAACAACTGAAGATTTTGGTTATTTTACTATCAAAATAATAGAGTCTTCAAAGACTTTCTAATAATCTGGGGTTAACAAGCTAATAAATGGATATAAAGTTACTGCACAAATATTATTCTATTTTAATTCTAAGAAGTGTTGATCAAAAATGAGCAGAAAATTAGATTTGAAGACTAAAATGTAATATTTTATGGATATAAATGGAGCATTTATATTTTATTTTTATTTTATTTTATGGATTTAAGTGGAGCAAGTACTTATATTCAGTAATATATCCTGCTTTTTTCTAGATTGTTTAAATAGTAGGCATAGAAAAAATGCAAATGTTGGATATTTTTTCAACATGATTTGATTTCTTTCCCCAATATAATTGGAAAAATATTGTTGAATACATTGATATTTGAATCAATATGTTAGGATAAAGAAATGTGATATATCCTATTTCCTGTGAAAGTAAAATTAAAACTTTCTAGATTTTACTACAGAAATTATTGTTTCATTTTGCAATGTGTGTAGAATAAAATATCCCTGTTCTTTTACATGCAAATATGGGAAAAGAAAGGAAAAAATATGGTCTAGATGCAGAAGAGCAGAAGCTACTTATTTTCTTAGAAAAGATGGGAGACATGTCTAGTCTTATGCCATGCAAACAAAATTTAGAATTATTCTGAACTCTGCAAAGGAAGACATTTAGTTTCCAGTTCTCTCTTAGAACCAAAGATCTGATTCTTAAAACTATTTAAGACGGTGGGAGAGGTGCCACAGGTGGTTTCCGAGGAACCAGAAAAGCCATGTCAGACCACAAATGAAGAGACTGCTGTGCTTCATTTGTTGCTTTCTTCTTAGATTTTCTGTTACCATCTGGCCATATCAATGTCTGGATTGCTTTAAAGCTGTAGATTACAGTATTTCTGCTATCTTCTTAGTTTGAGGCTTACTGCTGTGGTAATTTGGGTGCAAATTAAGCAAGAGAATTCGGTTGCCATCCAGTGCATAGTATATGAATAGCTTTTAATAATGTGCACTGCTGGAGATTATATAAATGATTTTTCTTTGAACTTTAATTTCTTCTTTTTATAAGTATTCTAAAGTTCTGCAGCATTAAACCTACCTCTCTCCCTTTATCAGTTAGTTAAAAGGAAAAATTTTTATGTGCCCACATCAGGCAGCTCACACAAAGTTAGCTGAATGCTAATTATGGTTCAGAAATTTTCTGTGCTCAGAGCTGATTATACCCAAAGCCAAAAAGTGTCCCCCTGCTTGGTTCCTGTCTTTTCAGGTTTTCTAGGTACCATAAAAGTACAGTTCCTCAAGCATTCAAGTATATAAAGTCAATCCACTTTCAAATTAGGCCATTTTTATAAGATGTGTTGGGGAATCATGAAGAAATGTCCAGTCTCCCTTTCACTTTGCCTTGGGTTACATTTAGAAAAGTGTTTTTTTCTAGACTCATCTATGGGGATTAAGCATTTGCTGAGTCCTGGAATCGAGGTGTTTTTCTACATGGAGATATTTTATTGACTCAAAGTCGTTATAACCTCTGAACGTTGAAGGTATGGAAGTACTGGCCATGAAGCTTTGGAGCAGAGAAACAGCTGTAAAATGCAAAGGGTGGAGAGGATTCATGTGGGTCTGTTTCTGGGATAAGCTTACACTTTCCAGAAGAGGATTAAATATTATTTATTACATATATTACAATATTACAATATTACAATATATTACAATAATATATTACATATATTATTACATATATTGTAAAATTTACCTCCCCTCCAAAACCAAACCAAAGCAAAAAAGAGCTCAAAACCAACACTTCATGACGGAGTTTAATAAACACTAAGAATCAGAAGTCTTAACAGGATTATAATACTTGAATTCAGTATCCTCCAAAATCCGTTGTGATAAAAGTTATGTCTTCCTGTCATAATCATTACTAAACTTGCAGGTTGTCAGACTTGATAATAGGAAAAAAAAACCCTGATACTTTTTTCCATTAATTGAAGTAATAATTCTGTAATATTTTGATGTTAGTTCATAATGTGATTAATTAATTTCCTAAATATATTTTGATTTAATATTATCTACTTTAAATATCTTTGATCTGAGTGCAGTAGAGTAACCTTGCATTTAACTGGGTTGCAAAATAGACTATCTCACAGACACGCTTTTAGAATGTTTAGTTTAATCTGCTTTTTATATCGCATCTGAGGGAGACTTCAACTTCAGTCCTAGCCAGCATATATTTTAAATGGCTCAGATGTTAAAACTACCTTGTAATATAATAAACTCAATTCCATATAATTATTGCAGTATAATTACTTCAATCTAAAGCTTTGCCGTTATGTTTTCTATTTTCAAATTCCAGTAATCAACTACATCTGCTACTGCAACTGATGAAATGTAATGTTTATCTGCAGATGTTTAATTTCAACTTATAACTCCCTTAATCTTGATTGCACTGGGATGAAACATCACAGGTCTTTATGTAGGGGAGAAATGTTCAACCTTTGTCGTAAAGCATGGAGAGGGATCTTTTCTTACTATTGGAAAGAAAACTTTGCAATGCAATTAAGATAAAAAGTTATCTAGAAAAAATGTCCCTTTAGTTATGAATATTTGTGTTTCACGGTGAAAACAGGTCAAGGTTAGGTTGAATTACAGCTTTCAGCTGTGCAGGAAAGGTTTGATTCTGGACAATCTCATTGATGACAGTGCATAGGAGACCCAGCTCTTCAGCAGGGAACCTTCTGCTCTGCTGTGGCTCAAGCTAGGAGCCCCACAACTTTGAGAGAACCGTGTGTTCTTATTGTTAGTAGGCTGGAAGGATCAATTACACCTAAACTGCTCTTACAGGCTCCCCTCCAACCATACAGGCAGCCTAGATCTGAACTTGGTTTGTTTCTACCTTTGACTACTCAGGTATACCAGGAATAAACCTTTTTTGCAAGCAAGGAAGAAGTATGACAGCAATGGGAGTTATTTAGGAGACAGGAATATATTTGTTGATTTCCTCCCACACCAGTGACAGTTCCTTAACTTTTCCCTGGAAGGCTGAGTGGTTCTTAATGTATTCATTGTTAGAAGAAAAAAGCCCAAACAAACCAGTGAATAATATTCGGATGGCAATTATCTTCCTATTTTTGAGCTGCTTAGGCAGGAGGTTCTTTATTCATGGGTAATTATGCTCTGTGAATTGTCCAAAAGTTTTGAGAAGTATTTCTTGCGACCAGTTATTATACCAACATTTCTCTTTATTCAGTCTTTCACTCAGTTGCCTAGGTTCTTGATTTAAGTAGCCTAAAAACTAATTTTTAGGTTTTATAAGAAGTGTCAGAGTGGCAAAGCTGTGGCTTTGGGATTGACATCTTTTGCCACAAGGCCTCTTCTGGCGATGATAAAATTAGAAGGTTGAAGATTATGACTTTTTCCTGATATTTTGGGGGATTTATTATCAGGCTCCTTTCTCTTGAATTATTTAAATTTATAAATTTGCTCATCATTTGTATTATACATGCATTCAGTATATTATTTTCAAAGTTTCTTGACTCTTTTTGCAATGGTAATGACTTGTTTTTCCATATTCCAAGTGGTGTGGATAATTAACTTGCAGTAAATAGGATCAGATTTTCAGGACTTGCTTATGGAAATCAATAGACACCAAGGAGATTGTGTAAGCTCTCTATTTTTGCTGCCTTATTTACCCTGCTTCTTCCATCACTGCTTTTTTCAGCTGAGGATATAATTTTGCCGTTATCCCAGCAGTAGGACTTCAGACCATTTACCAGGACTCAAAGAAACAATATTTTCTTAAAAACAAAAGCCATCTAGGTTGCATTTTTTGACACATCTCATAAAGTTAATTTCTTTAAACTAAAGTGAGTATTTACATAGCATTCTATTATCAAGTAGTTTAGTGTTTTATTAGGGAGTTTTGTTTCCACAAAATTTTTGTTGAATTCTAGTGATTGTCACCAGCTGAATATTTGGCACATTGTTCTTTTAATTTATTATTTTAAAACTCTTTCTTTCAAACAAAGCTCACAAATATGTAATTCATTATATTGTATAGGCTTAGAGCTTAATATAAGTACTGATCCTCTGAAAACTTTGAAATTTGACCATTACTGTTTATTCTATGTTTATGTGTTTATTTATGTTTATTCTAATATATGTGATTTCTGCCTTGCAGAAAATGATAGAAAAACCTCTCGTACAAATGCTGTCTGCAGCTATCTTATCTAAAACAGTTTTTTTGTTTTTTAACCATGTTTACTGTTGTTTTAATTTCTCATAGTTCAGAAGATGGATGTATGAAGCACAAAAGATAATCACTCCGTGTTGTGACACAAAAGTGAATCTGTTGTCTATTTGCAGAACTGTAGAGATGTACATCTTTTGAACCGTCGTCAGAAACATTTCTTATAGTTCAAGTTCATTTCAGGTATTTAATATTTGATTGATGAAAAATCACATTAGTGGTTAAACTGAAATACTGTTTCACATGCTCTCAAAGGACCTCCTTCTACTCTTGAATCAAATTACTGGAGAGGATTTAAAGAACATGGAAGATGAGGGAAGAAACTGAAATCAATACAGCTTAAAATTTATCATCTGAGTTTTGAAGTTTCTGAATCCTGAGTATCATTTTAAGACTGTGATCCTATTAAACCTGGGCCAGAGCGGTGCTCCTTCTCTTGCTAGATTATTGCCAAAAAAATGCAGAAAGAAGCAGATATTAATGAGAGAAGGCACTGGTCTGGAACTTGAGCTGTCTAGGTCAAATTCCTGTCTTTGCTGCATGCTGCCTCAGGCAAATCATTCACTCTCACTGGGCTTCCATTTCCCATCTGTCAAACAGAGAAAATCAATGCAACCTTATGCCTGGCCTTCATTTTGCCTATTTTTATTGTTGTTCATAGGAAAAAGAAATATTTCTTAATATGTGTTTGTATAGTACCTAATATACTGGAGCCATTAGGTACTTCCATAATCCAGTAAGGGATGGCAGCCTCTAGGCAGGAGCATTTGGAACGGACGTTCTGTGAAATGGATATGCAATCTGCTTCAGACGAGTTGTGAAATAGTGTAGAACTTCCTCCTTGCCTTTTTGGCAGATTATACATTTTATTGTTCGGTTGCCATATTGTGGTTGCTGTAAAGAATTAGTACTTCCCACCCCGAGGTGTTATTGTTTGAGTTCCCCCATCCTGCCTAACTTCTCCACTCACAAACACCCTTACAGTAGGGCACTACAAGTAGCTGAGAGTACATCAACTATTGATAGGTAATGGCTTTTTAATGGCTTCCATTGCACTGCTAGAAATATAACTTTCAATTTTATGGCTCTTTTGCATTTCATGATCCCACAGTGCCTATGAATGTTAGGATTTGATAGCGATTGAGTGGACATAACGAAATACATTCACGCTGCCTAACTCTAGGCACTTAATCAGGTTGAAAATGTAGCCAGAACAGGACAGTTCGGGGCAGAACACGCAGGAATTCTGGATTGCCCTCTGTTCTGGCATTGTATATCGAATCGAGGGAATTTACCCACTCAATTTAATGAGGGAAGTTGAGTGCTGAAAGTCAGATGACTCCTCTAGTTTTTACTTCTCTCTAACACAGCAGTTCTTTGGGTTTTTATCTTATAAATGAGAGTATCTTTTTCCAACACAAAAAATTTTACTACCACAATGAAAAACAGCAATTTATAAATAGTTGCAGGTGACCTGTATGTAGTGATGTTTTCAGCTTAACAGTTTTTACATGGAAACAGTCTCTGAAATTCTTCTGACATGATTTTTTAATACAGAGTTTGAGCAAAAATTAGTATCTGGAAAGAAATAATTTGTCATGGTGCAAAAACCTGTGTGTACTCAAATTTTAATGTATCACTTAAAATGAAAATGAGAACATGAATTATTTTGACAGGAATTTAGCAAGGTTGGAGATTATTCAGTAGTGCAAGTGTTTCTTCTTTTTAGGTGAATTTGGCCATTTTGAATTAGTAGAAAGTAGTATGCATTAGTGTGGTAAGGTGAAAATTAATGTTCTGTCTCATGAAGATGAACTGAGTTACAATGGTTTTCATCCTGTGCTGGCAGTTCAGACATCATAAAATCTTCCTTTCTGGAATCATTATGCAGTTGTTCAGTAACAACCTCCCTTGGATGTGTGATTGTTATTTGAAAAGATCCTCATGAAGTGCCACAATATG
This sequence comes from Pseudopodoces humilis, assembly GCF_049639895.1. NCBI lineage: Eukaryota > Metazoa > Chordata > Aves > Passeriformes > Paridae > Pseudopodoces > Pseudopodoces humilis. Next base: position 17,102,808 of record NC_142205.1, on the reverse strand, counting down.
CTTTTCATGGATTGTCAAAGGAGCATAGGAAAGTCATACACAGTCACCTAAATTAGAATTTGTTTGTGATAATGACCAAGTTATTATAGTAAATGCCATAATATTTAACTATCCTAAGTAATCAGAACTCCACAGAGTACTTAGCAATACTAATGTGCTACAGAATTAGGTCTGTGAGAAGTATCTGGATGCTAAGTCACCCTTTCATCCTTTTGCAAACTGTTAACTCAAAACACATGCTGAACCCTTAGTATTTCTCTTCTTGGATGATAAGCTATGACAGAAGAAGAGTTTGGGGCATTGTGGGACAACGGTCATGTTACTTACATGGACTTGTAGTATTCCCATTTATCAGTATTTTAATATAGGGAAATTAAAAAAGAAATTTGATAATGCCATGCTACATGAACTGTAGTTCTAATTCTCAGCATTGGTATTGCATCACAAATTGAATTTTCAATTTTAAAAGAGAGGTTTAGTATGGAAAATCCTAATGCAGCAATACTGTTTCTCCTTTCCCCTCCCTTCTCCATCTTCTTCCTGTACTCATTTCAATCTCCATCCCTCACTACAGAATCAGGAGTTTCTTTAAGTTTCATTTTCCTTGCAATAATTTTTGTGTTATTGTTTAATACATGCAGATGCACAGACATCACTGCATTGTACTGCAGTAAACAGCAGTATCCCCATGGCCTGTTGCTGTCAGTGTGTGGCACCACTCCTGCTGGTGATTCAGAGTGCTGCTGTGGTGACCCTGTCAGGAGCAAGGGGCTTGTAGGACCTTCTTTTTTATTACTACCAACGCACATATTTAGCATTTTTCTTTGCTTGCTGTTGCCCCTCCAAGTCTGGCAATATTTCTAAGTTAGTCACTTAATTTGATCTCTGGTTTTGTGATCTCTTGTATGGGACAATAATGGTGCTTCACCAAGTGCTCAACTCTGCAGTTAAAATGCTCAGTCATCATTGCAAAAGATAAAATTAGCATTGTTTTGCTTGGCCATTGCACCCTATATGACAGAAGTGGCTTTGCCAAAGCGTGAGAATCACTGAATACTGTCTGAGAGTCACAGCATTTCAGCTGGTGGACCTCCAGTACTCAGTACTGCCAGAAATGAATTAAATACAAATAGAAATCACAATGAAAAAGAAAGAAAGTAAATCAGCATATCAGAGGCAAAGCTTGAAAGAAAAAAGTCAAGTGGTATGAGTGACTACTGCTCGTTAATTTGACTTGGTTTTTACAGTATGAAATGCTAGGTACTGGAGAATAACTGGAGAATAACCTGTATGGTTCTCTATACATTAATTGTCAGCATGTAGTATGCATCCTCATTTCCTGTAAAGTATTTAATCATTTTTCTTTTACAGGAAGTCAGTATGTGTATATTTTGTGAAAAAGAATTTCTTCCTAACTGTTCCCTGCTTTTGCTCTTCTATTTTACTCCCTTTTAGAGTTAACACATCCAATTACAAGATGGGGACAATGACAAAGCTGAAAGCTTTTGAGTTTAGCAGCAAAGTCTGCCTATGCCAGGCACACATCAATTTACATGACAGTGGAAGGTCAAAAATCTCATTATTATTTGCAATGTTTATGGCTTCCTTCCTAACCAATAGCTTCAAGGGCTGAACTGTAGGTCCTAGAAAATCATCCAATCTATGAGATGATTTATTAATTTAACCACTTGATATTGCCTAAAGCTATGAAAATTGAGATATACCAAAGAACATTATTGTAATTAGTCCATTAGGAATCCCTTCAATTATTCACGTGTTTTAATCACTTGGGCATTTAACATAGTGGTAAATTATAATCATCTGATTACATACAGATTTGTGTGGAGCTTTGACAGTCTTCTGTGCTGAAGGACAACATAGGAAAATGCAGAAAAATTACTTCATCCTAAAAAAATTGATTAATCTTGAACTCACTTGCTAGAATTTAATGATGTTAAAACCATTGTTGTAACCTCTTGAATTTACTAGAAAATCTGATAGAATTGCTAGATAGAGCTGTTCTATATTCCTGTTTTTATACTTTTATTTGCGGCTTTTTTTTTTTGATGATGAAGGTCACCTTGCAAGCAACCTGTGAAATGAGGAGAGAACAACATAGTACTCTTTCCTTTAATCTGCAAAAAAGAGCATTTTTATTAAATCCACAGATGATCACAGTAATCTTCTAAGCTGACCTTCTTCAGGCAGAGGTCTTTTCACAGGAATTGGATCATGATTAGTATTTCAAATATGATTTTCTTTTAACAAAATGAACCAATAAAGAGATCCCCACACATATTTAATTGCTTTAAAATTTTATTTTATTTTCCAGATTTGTCTAGCTTGAGTTTTTAACATTTCAATCATAATTGCTCCATATCCATCAGCCTCAAAAGTTTTCCATATTCAGATCTCTTTGCCACTGATGAGTGTCTTCACAGAGAGATGTAGTAATCCCTTTACTCCCTTTACTTTGCAGTCATTCTTTGAAGTTACTCCTCTGTTTTCTGATCTCTTTGGAGGTTTGCACTCTAAACCAGAATGCTCATCTGAGGGGTTGAGGGGTTTTTGTGTTTTAACAAAGATAAAGTCTCTCTATTCTTTGCTCCTAGAAGCGTGGTTTTGCATTTTGCTGAACTGGAAAAAAAAAATTGCTGAGTTTATCCCGTAACAATGAAATGTCCTGGTTATTTATTCATCAATCTTTGCATTTGTCCATATCAGCAATTAATAGCATCTTTTAAATTGCTGATAAGATAATTGACAAGTCGGACCAAGAGCTAGTCCGTTCTCCATTCATAGATGTGTTCTCATTAATGAGTGACCCCTAGCACAGATGTTTAATAACATCTTACCTATGGCACAGTAAAGCTTAATGAACAGAGACATAGCTGAAAGACATGAAAGCTGGTGGATGTTGTAGAATAATTGAATGGCCTGGGTTGGAAGGGACCCAAAAGATCAACTTGTTCCAAGCCCCCTACCATGGATCACATAAATGACAACAGAGCATGTAGCTAAGGTACTGTGTCAGACATCTTTATGTCACTTGATTGAGAAGACAAGTCTACAACAGGTAGCAGCTATAAGTCCCTGGTATCCTCTCAGGCTCCTTGGGTTAATAAAAAAACTAAGTGTTTGCTACTGAGCTGTCAAAATGTGCAGTTACTGAATATAAAGTTTATTATAATTCACCCAAGATGAGCAGTCTTCAGTTATGCTGCCTTCATAAGCACTATAAAAATACAGGAAATTTCACATTTTTTTCATCCTTTATTAGTATAGTCTAACTCCAGACTCACTTTTTGAATTGTGATTTTGCTTTATGTATGCATTTTTCCAAAGAAGAAAATGAGGAATGATAGTTCTTGTTCATTAACTATGAGAAATAGCAGAGTTTTCTCTCATTTAATAAATATAGATAAAAATGAGACGACTCATTGTTTTTCGAATATGTCTTCCAATTTATATGTGATCTGCTGCATGGAGAAAGTGTGAGGCTATTAAATTACAGCTTTTCTATTTCTTTCCTGCAGTACTGCTCTATGGTAGCAACACAATATGGAGATTTCTGTGAGTTTGCTAGCTCACTAGGAAGTGACAGCTTTGATTTTCTGACAGGTAGTGGCGGAAGTCTGCAGAGTGCTCTCTGTCATCTGGGAGTGTGAGAATAAGGCATGCTGTTGATGAATCTGTTTCTGTAGTTCCTGAGTACCCTGTTTCACTGTTCCCTTTGAGGATTTCACTGTAACACTGTATATATGCTGTCACTGCTCTACCTGGACAGGCATCTAACAAGTGTTGTCAGTACATAATCAAAGACAGCACCACACCTTGAATACTAACAAATGACAATATTTCAATTTTGTCAATAATGCTGGCCTGCCAAACCACTTTAAAAAGCTGTTTTCCCCCCAAAGCAATACAATAATCAGCTTTTCCCTGACGCAATCTTATGTAAATGTATTGCTAGATTAAGGGCCGTGCTGATAAAGTTCTTTCTGTAATGAAAAGCTCTGTTTCAGTATTTCAAGATTATTTTGAGGAAGAAAAAGCTCTCAGGTGTTCTAGTTATGGGAATTCTGGAAAGTGCTGGCAACTGTAGATAGTCTGTGATGTACAATTTGGTTACCCTGTGCCCTGGAGGAAATTTTAGGTGGCTAGAAGTGCAGTCTTATGCAAGTGTATAAGTGCATTTATATAAGTGCGTAAGTGTACACTTACATAAGTATGTAAGACAGTGTTTCTGTACTTAAATTTTTAAAAAATCTTATTTGTGTTTTGGAGATGGGGATTAATAAATTGATGAGGAGCTCCTAGCTCCTATGGCACACTTTTATCCACTCATTTAGTGAGCATAAGGATCATTAGGCTCCTGCAGAAAATCGATAGCTGGAACCTGGCTATTAAAGGGTCTTTTTTTTACTGCTGATATTCTGTGTGCTAATTACTGAGGAAAGCTGTCTCTTTTAATGGTAAGCCTTTAGTTGTTACTTGTTTGGTAACTCATTTTGTGTGTTTTCAGTTAATTTTTTCTGAGCAACTGCAGCCACAAATGACACTACAACTAGAAGTTTTTCTAACTAATTGCCTTACTTAGTTAGCCGAGCATTTAGAAGTTCCCATTGCTGTCAGGCACTTTCACAACATGCACTAAATCTTTAAAAAGTAGTCACTTTCAATTCTATGGGTGGCCCAAATGATTAGTGCTGGGGGCACTCAGCCTACCTGATACTGGTTCAGCTTGAACCTAAATTGCAAGTATTGATCAGCTTGGCCTGTAGATATTTAGAAACAACTGGGATGCTTTTCTTAGTGGCTGTGGCACATGCAACTGTTTTTGACCACTGTTCACATGGTCTAATGTAGGGGAGGCTAAACATTGCTGGACAGCCCTAGAAGTGGAGAAAGCTACTACGTGTTTCTGAAGAGACAGTTTTAACTTGCTGTGTGTTAACAGATACAACAATTCAGGTGAATTAATTGACATGAGGCAGCAAAAACCTGTCACTTAGTAATTGAACTTACTAAATGATAATGTGATTAAACATTGCATATAGAATGTAGTCACCCAAAAATTGCACAAAAGGGCTCCTCCTATTACATTCTTAAATAATAAATAACTTCCTTGCTTGCCACTGTTTTTTCTGTTTCCTGAGTTCCTCTCCTTTTACCACAATTTGAATTTCAATGTGCTGTTGTTTTTGGTCTCACTCCAGGATGTGGAAGAAATCATAGATGGAAAAAAAAAAAAGTTTCAAATGATAATTTTTCAGTGTATGATAATCACCAGAGTCTGATCTTGGAAAATGCTGGACACTACATGACTCTCCTATCCGCTGTAAGACCTGGAAATGCTCAGCATATCACAAAATCAAGCACTAATGATGTGTGCTCAATATAGTGCAGTTGATTATATTCTGAATTTGTGTTCTTTCAACCTCTGTTTAATCTTTGAGGCTGTTTGTATCTAGGAAAATATGAATTACTTGTAAACAGTTTAATAAGAATAAAATTTTATAAGAACGTATGAAAGCCTTTATTAAAATTCAGAATTTTCCAGTACTTTCATTTCACCTACTTCATAACTTTGTTGTCTTTGCATGTATATCCAAATAATCTCATAGCTTTAAATTCTATCTGGAAATACCTTTTCTTTTATCTTCTATTTCATTTTTTCTGAGATGTTTATCATTATTTTGCTGAGTGTAAGTTAACAAGCATGAAGTTAACGAGATTATAATTTTCAACGTAGTTTTATTTAGTGCAACATTATGTGGCAGCCTAAAAGTGCAAGTTCGTATCCAGTCTGCATTGTTTTCTCTGAATATGGAAAATCATTCAGAAGTTTAGCTGATACTTCATCAGGGTTCCAAGTGACAAATATGTTCATGCTGATTCATGGATACTGTCTCCAAGCAATGTATATATCCCTGGTAAATGAGGCTTCTTTGTCTTTTTGGAGTAAATGTATGAGTTACATTCTACTGAAATGTGAAATCATAAAACTTCTCTTGGTTTATAATCAGTTTTTTTCAAAACCAAAACGAAATATCAGACCTTTTTTTGGCTTCCCTTCCCAAGCATATAGTGCAGTAGCATTCTTCTATTTCCTCAAGCTCCTTCTTAGGTTACCATACTATGGATAAATACTTCTCACAGTCAAATAAATTTTTAGAAGCTTGCCATTTCAGCTAATCCATTAGTTGCTCAGCTGCACCCCTTTTCCTCTCTCTTCTTTAATCATTCAAAGGACTGCATCTATCAACATGGCCTTATAGCATTTGTAATAATTCCGATTTTGCTTCTGTTCTTCAGTGAATAAGACAACAATGATGGTTAGCAGTAAGGAACTCATTTTGTAGATGATTTATTATAACAGTTTCTTATTCTAAGCTGTTTATGTCTGAAAATACCTCAGATTAAGAAGACCATGCCGTAGAAATAATAATTTCAGGTTTTAGTAATAAATAGTTTATACAAACAAGGAGGTAAAAAAAAGAGGTCGTGGAAATGTTCTGCCTTGCTCAATTAGCTTCATTTGTTAGTGCTGCCCCATCTGCAGGTCAGTGTCTGATAAGCAGCTTTTCTTGGGATAGGAGTTGATGCTAATGAACCCTTTCCTAGTGCTGTGCTAGTTGTAAGGTTTTTTCACTGCTTCCAAAACTACTTGGATGTTCATAAATAGGTCACAGTCCCTGTGAGGTTTACTGCATATGTTCCTAATTCTGTGGCATTATAAAAAATTAGTTAAATGGATATGTGAGAACTGAACATAATTTCTCTATCCTGTACTGGGTGATCTATATGTATGGAAAAAAGAAAAATTGCTTATGTGTCCTGAGCAAATTTATTCTTGGTGTTTTTTGGAAACTCTATGCCACAAAATAGGGATGGGCAATTTGTTTTGTGTTTCTTTAGGTATAAATGATATGTAAATGATAAAGATCCACAGAGAAAGGAAATTCCAGTTTGTTTCTAGGGATATTTTGACAAATGTTGGGCTAATTAGGAGCCTGAGAAAAAGCAAAATGAAGCATTTTCCAAAGCTGTGATCATCTGAAATGCAGTTCTGATAGTTATGAGTTAACTGGGAGTCTTCTGCTATTTATGTCAATGTTTTTGATCACAATAGATGTAGAGTTATAAATAAAGTCAAGGCAGTTGGAGGAAGGGGTTTTATCCAGTCCGTATAATAAACTTGAGACCAGTTTAAAAATGAATACCTCTTACTGTTACAAAGCCAAGCATATGCATTATATATCATAGAACAGCGTTTACAATTTTATCGTTACTATAAAGCATAAAATGTGATTAATACTGCTAGTGATAAATGTGGTTACTTGTAAAATCTGTAAAAATAACAGTTTAAACCAAGAGCAAATAATTTCCAACAAATTCTAGTGAAACTTTCTCTTTAGAGTTTGTTGGCTTTTCCACAGGTTTACAGAAATTAATCCAGTAACCAACTTCTATTCATTTCCTCTACTTTTTGTCTGTCCTTCCCAAAGTTATACTCTTATTATATACTACTTTTGGTACAGAAAACATTATTTCACACATTATTTGGGACCAGTCTCCCAGTCTGTTAGTTCTGAAGAAGCAATTTGATCTGTCAATATTTCTGACAGATAACATACTAAGCCACACCATAATTTGTATACAAAGCTACCATGATTAGTCTCATAAAGCTTTATTCTCATCTGTTTCAGTTTTCAGACTTTTAAAGTAGGAGTTTTTCTTGTTGAGGCATGATGATCTACATGATGTGGAAAAAACAAAGTACGTATTTGTATGGAGTAATATGGGACTTGGGTATATTCCTGTGACTGTGAGATTAAAAAAAAAATCTTCATTTAGGAAGTTAAACAGTCCAGTAGACTCATTAATTCTTCATGAGCTATGACACTGACGGCATCTTCTGGTAGATTGTTACCCTTTCTAAGTATCAGACTATACCATTTTCACAAAGAAAATGGATCAGTCTTGGCACATTTGCCTTACTGGAGTTATCTCCCTGACCTCCCGCTGCCTGAGTCCCTCTCAGGGGCAGAGGATGGACCTTTTCAGCCTTGGAATACCCCACCCAGGGGGTTTTCTGAGCTAGTGATTTTACTGAATAGTTTTTTTAAAAAAAATACTTGCTAAGGGTCATTGCTTTTCATAGCAATAGCATGCAACTGTTCAAATTTGTTATGTTACCTATGAAAAATCTTTTAGAAATAACTAAAAAACTTATTAGGGCTTGCATATCCTTTTTATCCCCTCTCATTAATTGAATTTCCTCCTGTAATTTTAGAAAATGAAATGTTACTCTGTACCTGTAACAAGTCTTGTAAAAACTCAGTCTTTGACATATTGACAAGAAAGCTTCTTGGCAGCTATGAAACTCTAATTCTCCACCAGTAAAGAGATTATGTTTCTCTTTCCTGAGAAATATTTATTAACACTGAAAATCTTAAACTCCCAACCACTATAACCAAGGGGAGTAGACATAAACACTCCAGACAACTGCTAACAACAAGCAGGAATGTTTTAATTGCAATTAACAATGAATTAATATTAAAATCCTTTCTACTCATATCCAAGTCACTGGCATGTCTCTTACAACCATAATCAGAGAGGAGGTGAACCTTTTCTCTCAGTTTAGTTTGGCTACTGAATTATCCAATAAGAGCTCAACCCTTGATACCTGTAACACCAAGAGGGCTCCTTACGACATGAAATTCCTGTGGCACAGAGAAGGACCTCTCTGAAATTCCCACCCACCAATCTTTGCTCTTGCTTGTGTTGCTCATTGTTCTTGATGCAGTTGATTCATTGTTGCAGGTACCACCAGGTGTTCTGTGACCTACTCAGCACTGTGAGATAAGGTGTGTGAGCAGAGATGTTTTCCCTCTAAGCCTGAATACAACCTGAAATCAGTTATTAACCTGTGTTGTCCCAGCAAAATGTTCAGAGTTAAAAAAACCAAAAGAATTCTGGAGCAGTCTGCTCCACTATTCCTATTTCTTTTCTCCTCATTTACAATATTGAGATTCACTGTGCATGAACAGACATTTTATATATAAAAGATGATGACCTTTATGAGATGAGAAATAAACAAAGCGCGGTTTCCTCTATACTTATGTAGTATTTTCAAATGTAGACTTTCCAGAGAAACTAGCACTGCTCAACTCTTGTTCTAGACAAATTAAAATTTACCTGTTTTCTTTTGGCAAAAGTAGAATCCCAAATTTTAGTCAATATTGAAGCATACAGGAAGCTTTTGTCACCTGGTATTTATATAACTATATATTTTTTTCCTATAAATAGACAAACAAATGATGAGAAGGATAAAAAATGTAAATGAAGTTCAAGTTAATGCAACAGTAAAACCTTTGAAAATAGTTGGGGTAAATAAATAGCTGATATATTTTTGCTGATATAATTTTCTGTTCCATTTTTCATTCTACAGAAAGAGAATTAAATTTTCCTTTCCACTCACAAATTCTTTCCTTCATCTACCAAAATCAGGTATCATAAAACACTATTGAAACTTGCCTCTGCTGAGAAAAACAAAATCAAAGCAAACTCTGCTTTTTCTCTGAAGTATCTCATTGTAATATTCCTTAATATGTCACCAGTCACCCACACATTCATCCAAAACTGGATTCTGTAAGCTTGCCCTACTTTTCAGTATTCATTTCACAACTTATAGCTGCAGTCTCTAGTGGCCCAAAGTTTTCACCAGATATCACTGGTTTAATCTAGTTTTGTTGAAGTTAAACAATTTCTTTACAGTCATCAGTGAAAGTTCTTGAAATACTTGTGCTAGAGTAGTCAGCTAATGCAGCTAGACAGTTCTGTAAATATTGCCCCCAAATCCCATATAGATGCCAGTTTTGACTGTTTCATCTGGAATATTCCGGAGGTATTTCTCACTATATAATTATGTCTCTGCTCTTTCCAGCTGCTATTTCATTATTGAGGGAAGAATTACAGTTTTCCATTAATCCATATAAAGTTCAATTTCATTTTTCCAAAGATCAAATCTGATCAAGCAATATTAAGAAAATCTTCATACACCCATGTCCACTTACACCTAGCTAGAAGAAATTTCCTTGTAGTTCAACTAAGTATTGCTCAAAATATCTGTAGCTATGTGGTGTCACACAGACCTTATATGATTCATCAGCTTGTGACTCTCTGGAGTTTTTAGCTTGTATGATTTAGATCACTCGTAAAAATAGTTATTTAACCATCAATAGGAAATAAAAAAAAATTATACAAAAAAAACCCCAGCTTTACTTTCAGGTGGAACTGATTACAGATAAAAATCCAGTAACAGGAAACAATGAAGACCTGCTTTATTTAGGCAGTGCCTGTCTCTGAGCACTGTTACAGCTGCAGTAAACAGTTTGTTTCTCCTGACTTGTATGTGCTCAGGAAGAGTTCAGGGTCTTGGTTACTGCTGCACTAACTTGTAAGGGCTCAGACCAGAGGTATTTCAGGCTTTTTGCAGATTATTGCTCTACATTTGTCTTTTTGTTGGTACTCCCACTAGTGCATGGGTCTGTTTATTTTCTTTCTGACGTGTTGAAAGATCTCCCCATTCTCAGATCCTAAAGTTGCACAGGTTCTGTAGAGTGCTCTTCAAATTCCTTTTTCATTTCATAACCTAAATTATGAAGTAATGAACTGTATTTTGGGAAAGGAAGGATCCTGTGCAGTCTGGATTGACTTTTCACACATGCTTTTCTCATTTTACTTACAATATGACCAGTTTTTCTCTAACATTGTGTGAAATACATTTTTTGCAGTCTTTAGGTTTGTAAATGTGGAATTCACTGTCAGTCCATTTCCTTTCCCCAAAGTCACAGTACACAATCTGAGGAGGAGAAGAACGTAAATCAAATGCACATTTTCAGAAGAGTGATGTTAATTCCTTTTCTAAATCATTATTATGATTATATGAAGTATAGCATCATTTGTTCGAAAAAATTCAGTGGTACATTGAAATTTAGAGTTCTACAGTTTAAGCTTATTTTAAACTCATTACAAAATTATAGCATGATGATTAGTACAGCACAGAACTTCTGATTCATGTATATTTCTATTATAGAAGAAAATTGCTGTGGACTTGATTAAGGTTTGAAGTAAGGAAACAGATACAGTGCAATCTGAACATTTTGACATCTGAACCAGCTTTAGAAAAAATACGTCTTTCTAGAGATTTATCTCACTTGAATTTCTTCATATCTGTGGAAAATAAGACATGGTTTTCGGGTATGTGTGGAAGCAAACCCTAAAGATTTCAGCAAGGATTCTACCTCTCCATTCCCTCTTATCAAATTTGTGCATTTATACATCCCATCTCTGGCAAAAGTCCTCTGTATTCTTGTAGCTTCTGAAGGCTTTATTCAAATACGAATGTGGGAGCATATCCAGTAACCCTCTCCCATTGCATGTGAACAGTTGCTCCATGTCTAGGCAGTTTATATTCCTGCTTATTATCCCATCATGGGAATCATTCTCCCAGAGGCTGATCTCGTCTCCTGTGTCTGGTTCCCCGTTCACACTCCCGTTGGACTAATGAATCTCTGAGATGAGGCCCTCTGAGAAGTGTGACAATGCGTTGTGAGAGCTGGCCTTTGAGCTGGAACATCAGGGATTTTATAGCTGGCTGTTACATTGGCAGGCAGGAGGTTTTCTCTGGAGGTTTATATCTGGAAGACTTGAACTAGAATTACGTGAACAACTTTCAAGTTTTGGCTGTTTAGAGCTATACTACAAGGTGCTATTCCAGGGCTCATGGGCATAGGATTGGCTTTCTCCTTCTACTGGACAGGAGCAATATGGGTGTGTTCCGCCAGAGAAGATGAGTGACTTTCTGCAGATGCCTTGCACAGGCTGATCAGAAGAGAACCTCCAGTGTTTAAAGTTATGAACCCTAGTTTCTAGAGTACGTTAATTTCATTCAAAAATGGGTTGTTGGAAGAATTGAGAGCATTCTCTTTTAAAAATAGCTATTATTTCTGTGTAATAACTTGCACTCATGTTTTGTTCTTGCAAATCAATATTCTGTTCCAGTAATCATCTGGAAATCCAGACTGAATATTGTGTGGTGAAAATGTATTTCTTAGCACAGTAAACACCAATTTAAAATTAATATTTATTCTCAGAATGCCACTTTTGAGAGATATAAGATAAAAGACCTGTGAAATATGCTTAAACTGGGAGGAGTTTTTCTGCTGAAGTTTCAGAAGTTTCCAAAACCCTGTTATCATATTGAAATTCAGCTTACTTTGGTAGTGGCTTGTAATGGGAATACAGCCATGTCTGGAGTGCTGTGTCATGCTATGGACTCAAGGGACCTTATACCAGCAGGCATTGTTCCAGCAGTGCAAATTCAAGCGTTGCTCAGTTCTAAATAGAAATGGGCCTGAAATATGTCCCTAGGTGTGAATCTGAATGGAAATGCTTCCCTTTATTTTGGCAGCCTAAAAATCGGTTTTTGAGGCAAATGCTTTGTTGTTGACAGAATTTACTGACAGCTTTTTTCTTACATCTGATCGATGGGCTGTTTCCAGAGGTGGAATTATCATCCTAGCCTGTGTGGATAGACCTGAGATGTCTGCAGTTGTTATAGATACGTGTGGGGTTTTGCACAAAGCAACATACTTAAGCCACAGTTCAGATGTCCACAGGAAACTTCATGAACATAAAAGTTGCAAATCTATGTAATTGGCATGAAGATTAATTCAGTTCAAAGCTGACTGATTAAAAAAAACTTTGAGTTCCAATATCTTATAAAAAATAAATTGCAGGAGGTGGATACTTGTTCCTTTGCATCCTTTGATTGTTTTGTATAATCAGAAGGGACTCCTGATGGAAGTGAAGGCAGTGAGGTGCTGTGTTCCATTATGCTTGCTTTCTTTAGGAAGCAGTAGGTTTACAATTGAAAAGTCAGCTTTGTTTATCAAACTCTGGTGTGTACAGTGCCAATTTGTTTTTGTTCTTTTTTTTCCTTTGGCTCTTTCCTACCTTTTGCCTTTACAAATCACCTTTAATAATGTTAGATGCAGACTGTGTGTGAGAGCGCAGTGAGAGGGGGAAAAAGAGGGGAGTGAAAAAGAGGCCACTTTGGTGTCCAGCCACAGGCTGGGCACAGCTTCTGTTTGTAATCAGAGGGCTCCCCTGGTGCAGTCCATGGCTGCTTGGCAAAGGGCTGCTGCGGCTGGCAGGGTGGCTCTGTCCTCAGCAGCAGTCATCTCCTCGGCATCTCCGGCAGGAGCTCGCCAAAGAGCGAACGGGAACGCTGCTTGGGACTGCTGTGTGACCTTGGAGTAGCACCAGAGTCCTGGAACGCTGGGTAGGTTCCTTTTCTTCGCTTTGTAGCCACTGAGCAGAGCTTTGGTTAGGTCCTAGTCGGTGCTGGTTGTTGCTAACGGCCTCTGGCTTCTCCGAAGTGTCAGTCTAGAAAGAAAAATAATCCATGTAGAAATTGATGGGTCTGCCTGTGTGAATGAGAAGGTAGCGTAGAGAAATGGTCCCCAAGCGTACAACTGGCTTGGGGTGGCTCAGCTGCTTTTCTGCATTTGAGTGACAGTGGCATTAAGGCAGCACAGAATCCCAACTATTCATCTTTTCTGGGTAGAGCAGCTGTCTTTCAGTAACAGCTAGAGGAATGCAGCTCTCCTCTATGACACTGATGTCAGGCAAGCTAAGATAGGAAGGATAATAGGTTCATGCATAGAGGATTACATTATTTCCTTTACCCTAACAACTGACGAAGGTAAGAGGTAAATATTTATTTACCATCTAGAGATATTTTATAATTTTTATCATTTAAGTTAAAATCAGAGTTTTAAAAAACAGTAGATAAAATCTGATTTTACCCCATCTGTATATTTTACAAATACATTAATATTCCAGATAAATAATTAAAACCAAAGGAATATTAATACATTAATTCCACTTAATTAATACTAGGAATGTGTGAGCTGAGAATGGTTAATAAAATTCTAAATATTTTCCCTTTATCCCCAGTCCATCTCTTCTCCCTCCATCTCCCTTACCCATAGTCTTTGGATTTAAGTTGTGTGTATATCCTGAAGGAAAACTAAAGGTTAAGTTTCTGTTTAGGATGGAAGTGTTAGCCCCTGAAAAGAAAACACATGAAGAGAATGAAGATTTGCAGCAGTATCCTCAGAAGCCTGCAAGCTGTAAGAAAATGCTTAGGAATTGCTGCTTGATAAAGCGAATTTTTGCCTGGAAAAGTTTGAGCTCTAAAGGTACCTTTTCTATTGAAAATTTTAGTGTAGGAGAAATTGTTGTCCTTCCAAGAATTCTGAGTTTTTGATACAGTGGTATTACTGAATTTAACATCAGTCAAGTTACAGGTACAAAAAGTCTTTGCTGTCTTGAGTCTATTGTGTAAAGAGATTAAAAATGGTACAGCATTGATTGAAGTGCTTTATCATAATGTGATAAAAATAATTGTACTGCATGAGTATTCATTTTGCAGCACATAAAAATACGTGGTCTGCAGGAAAAAAAAATCCTTCAGTCAGAAGATAAATGAGTAAATGTAAAATCCCAGCAATTAGATGTGTCAGTTTATCAGGGGCCAGCCCAAAATTCTGTTTTGATGAGTAAAACCTCCTTTCATTGTTGTCAGAGTATATTTGCATGGAAATTACATGATCAATCCCTTTGTCTTTGAGGAAATGGAGAAAAGTAACATTCTGTCACATTTATACATAATGATGTATGTTCTGTATTTATTAATAAATATAGAAAGAAATACTTACTTTTTAAATTTGAAGTTGACTGTGAAATATCTCATCATTGGAAGTTCAACTCTTTTATGAATAATAAATTAAGCAGAAACTGTCCTGAAATGATGGTTAATCTGCTTCACATTATTTCCCTCAGGAACATACAAACAGTTAAGAGTTTTATTCAGCACAAATTCCTCTTTTTACCTTTGTATTTGTACTTCAAAATATTATCTAAAAACAGATGAGAAAAGAGAACACTGCCCTGAACAATTCTTTTGCATTTTGGCAGCATTTTTCATTCCTTTGACAGAAATAAACAAACAAACAAATAAACCCCAAACCATGTCCTCAGTATATCCAATTTGTGTCAAACAGAATGAAAAAATACGCATGACACTGCTTTGTCATGAAGAGCTAACTCACCATAACCTGAGTGTGTGACATGTTACTTTATTTCTACATTTACTTCAAAGGCTGTGCTCTAGTAGCTTAGTTCCAGCTTTTAGAAACAATGTTCTGGTTAAATACGACCTACCTCTGGTTTTAAGCTGCACTGATCTCTGCATTGTCCAAGTAAATAAGTGCTTCATATGCCTTTTAATCTAAGCATAAACATTTAGTGATTCTCAGCCACTCATTTTTAAAGGTTTCAGTTAATTTTTTCAACAAATGGCTGCTTTAATCACATGCATATTATGGTTTGCTAAATACATGTTTGATTTCCTAATATTTGATAAGGTTGTACCTATAATTTGCTGCACTTTCTTTTTTTTCTTTTTTTTTTTTTATTGTTACTGCAGCTAATGAGGCAAAAATAGGGTTTCTGTAACTCTTTCAGAACACTCATTCTTCTGTTCATGCAGATTTTTAGATTTTTTTTTCCACTGGATTATTTATCATCAATCTCAGTAGCTTGAAGCAATCACCTGCCTAGAAATGATGGGAGAATCTAAGGCAAATACCATTGAAGTTTATAGGTCTGATTCTTCAATACCTTCAAACAGGCTAATAATTTACACCTCAGAAAAGGGTCTTAAAACAGTCAATACGTGATGATAGAATTAAGGATTTATTTTATTCTGGTAAAGTGAATTAGCAGACAGATGAATCACTGTAAAATCAGGCTCAGTTAAATTACTCTGGGTTACTCTGGCAGAGACAAAATCGGTATCTGACACATAGTTAACTCAAAATGAAGCTATTATTTTGCTTTTGTAGTACCAAACGATAGAAAGTGTATTCCCATAGGGATACCTTTACAAGAAGATTTAAATGTTTATCAGGATCAAGAAGACAGACATTCTGAGGTACTTTCTTCAGCACTGTGCTGTTGTCCAAGGTGACCTCACTGGCCAAATAGGTTTTGTTGGGCTGCAATGACTGAGCGTTCCTAGGACTCATGGCAGTGCTGTAGGAGCTAAGAGCATGTGGCTACAGAGCTGCTTGCTCAGTACCTCCTGTTTTCTGCTGGAAGAGTGAGAGTGGGTTTGCAAACCATATTGTGGTGGCTCATTCCCACTTAGATACTCTTTTACACAAATCAGATTCCCCATTGGGTATCTTAAGTCAACTTACACTGGTAGAGTGCTATAAAAATAGTCATTAGGCAATTAAGGCTTGCAGTTTAGTATTTAAAAAATAACTGAATAGCTGAATTTTTTTGTTTGTACTTCTAAAGAATCATGATGGCTCTAAATACCAGATTATTTGGTAATTCATTGCCCTTGTAACAGTTTGCAGCTGGAGATGCTGGAAAGTAATGGATATTTGATCTTTCTTTTAAAACAGTTACTATTTCTCCTCTACAATTAATGTTTCATGTTTTAGGTTATTTGTATTGTAATCTTGCAACTGAGTTTGTCAACAGGTTTTAGCTTCAGAAAATTAATTATTCTTTCAGAAACAATTTCCATTTATGAATTTGCAGCAGGAAAATATTTGATTTACGGCAATGTTAGGATGATATAACTCTATTTCCAGAATGGCAAATCTTAACTCTTATATAAAATTTTAGAATGTTGTCACTCTGGGGATGTCTTCCTATTCTTCCTGTTTCAAAATCTGGGAATAAGATGAATGTTATTTCATAAGTACTGGAAAGATAATTATACTCAACCCTTTTTGATACAGGATTTAAACAGCATGGATTCAATGCACGAGTGCATCCTCAAAAGGATGATCAAGAGAATTAAAAAAAAGCACCTTCTTGTATTTCAGAGAAAAGTAAATGGAATAGCATGGTTATGGTCAATGAGAAATGTTTTCATACTAAACCCAGTATTTTAATCAATACTCAAGCTTGGTAATTTGTCTAATTCCATTAGACAGCAGTTTCAGAGAGCAGGTATCTTGAGTGGAGGCCAGAGGAACAGACTGTGACAGTGCCAGCAAATAATCAGTGAGAGCTTGATGCTGCAATAAACTCTGAGCCCAAGTTTAAAGATTGTGTTGAAAAACTTTGAATTTTAAATGCTCAGTTTCAAAAATGGGGAGCCCTGAACTGTCCCCTCACTAAATTGGCAGCCTGCTCAGCTAACCTAGGGCACTTAGGAGTCTTTCATGATCATTCTATGCCATGAATATACATTTGCTGCAGATTTTGTGAAATGCAAATGAGAGAGACCAAGAGGACAACAAGTTGTCATGAAGATAAATTTGGAGGCATTTTATTTTATGCTGACTCTGCGTTTCATACTGCTAAAAATATTAGACATGATGAACTGTTTATTTATGTTTTTTACACTGTTTGTGTTTCCTCATATCACATATTTATGAGTTGAGGTATGAGTGCTTTAGAAATAATCCCAAACTGTCAATCATTGTGTGTGTCTTTCCCTGCCAAACAGTACATGTGACAAAGTATATATGGAAAAAATAGCCCAAGTTATTTCAGAGCTAGTTAAAATTCAGCTCTGCCTAGGATACTTCATGCTGTCTCAAACCTTGAATAGCTCAAAAAATTCCTGCTGAAGGTTGTCAGTACCAGACTTTTAAATATGGACTTTGTGTGAACAGGGAAGTGGTTTGTCTCCTGTGGTCCATTGCCTTTGCTTGTCCTATGCAAATAAGCTGACCATTGCTTTGAAATCTAGTCACATCTCATGGTCTCTCAGAGACCATGAAAAGCTTTTCCCCTAGTTAAAAATTAACAAAAGCATTTATTCATATAGGATAGGGGTCCTTTGGATTGAAACATTTTTCCAAAGTCTCTCAGCATTACTTACTGTGTGCTTTTCTTTTGTGCGGTGAAGTGATGAGGCAAGGACAACATGTAAGGTAGAATGTGGTGACATCAGGATTACATACAGGATTTGCATTCCTCTATCAAAGCTCTCAACTGCCTTAATTAGAAAGTATCATGACTGATGAAATAGGATTTTTTCCCTAACTTGATTATTGAAGCAAAAGCATTTTTTGTTTGCTTGTGCATTGAATGGTAGTTCCTGAAATCTGCCTGGTCCTAATTAACCTTCCCTACAGGAAAAATATGAAATAAATGGTGTGATAGAAGTGTCATAAAATACCAATAAATAATAAATTTTCAGTGTTAGGAATACCATATAATCCTGACTTCATTGCCTTGTCCCAGTAACTGATCTTTACTAACAGTCATCTCCCTAAACCATGGTTGATACACAGTTCAGATCTTAACAAGACCAGTAACTGAATTTTTATTGCCTGTCAGATGTGTCATTTTTTTTATTTCCTATAATTTCAAACTACATCCTGTAATTTTTGTGGGTTTTTTTTTTTCCCCCCTCAGATTTCTCACAGATGCTTTGAGCATTGTTTTCTCTTGAAATCACAGATTTACATGGGACGACCTTTTTATGGGCACTCGGAAACATTTGTCCTCTGTGCCTATAGAACTGCAGTTCACATGGCTTTGCAATTTTGAGTCTGAAAGCCTCTAAGAGAAAAAAAGAGCTGGGGGAGGAAGAGGGAAGAAAAAGAAGTGGAGATTGAGGGAGGGATTGAGAGAGAAATTGTGGAGAGACCGAGGACTGTGTCCCTTGCCAAATCCACTTCTCCTTTCCATTCTAGGTGTTCAGCATGTAAATAATTACCATAACCCTCTGCAATATTTCTTGAATGCTGAAAAAGGAAGATTTGCAGTCTGTTACTGCATCTACTAATGACTGAAGAGATTAGCATATCTGAGATTTTATATTCTGAACACAAGCATAGAAATTAATTTAAAAATTGAACCTTTAGTGGTTTTAGGCAATACAGAAATTTTTCTTTTATAAAAACTACTAAAGGAAATTTGCTTGAGAATTCAAAACAAGCAATATTTAGCCTGCTTCATCTCTTTGAAATATTTATTAAAGTGTTTTACAGTTTGACGCTGCTGCTCTTCGTGTACATGTTATTCTGAAGTAAATTTGTGCCCAGAACTTGGACCCAGGAAAACTTAAATGGCAAAAAAGCTTATTCACTTTGTGTCTTTGAATGATATTTTCTTCACAATTAATGAACGTTGCTCAATATTTCTTTGGGTATTTATTTAATTACAATGAACTGTGAATTAGCTCTATTTTCTTATTTGTCTCTAATAAGCCAAGGTTTCATGTTATCCTATAACTTCTGGCTCTCTGTGCCAATGATCCATTTTGTGTTATGAAAGTTTTACCTTCTGAACAAATATTCAATACAAAATATATACATATTTTTTTAGCTCAATGAACTGGATGAAAAATGTGAATATAATCCATTTCAATGTAAAATTGTTGTTAAGTGGACATTTTTATTTATTTCATTTTTTTTTTCCTTGAAACCAATATAGGATTGTATTCTTAGCTAAATAATTCTTCACATTAGAATAAAGATGTAGTTGTATATATTTACTGAGTATGAAAAAGGTGTTTTAAAAATGCTAAGAAAAGAAAAAAGATGAGGGGTAATCATATATTTTTAATGTTTTTTCTTTTGCTTTACACTAAAACCTATTCACCCATTATAATCTCAGACAAAGGAGTTTCTATTAAGTTACCTGGCAGAAAGGGGCACCTTGTAGTTTTTTTCCTTCTTGCCAAATGCTATCTCTGAAAGACAAATCATGACAATAAAATTAGAGGCTCTCCCTGGTGAACATAATTTTCTTTTAAATTTTTAGCACGGAGAGATTTACTCTCAATAAGACTTCTAGTACTCTCTTCAGGTCCACAGTAACAGTTTATGTCACAAATTAACAGGAAGGTGTACTATGTAGGAATTCTTCTGTCTTTCAGAGCATTAAAATGGGAATTGGAAAAACACCAATTCTCACAATTTAGAATCGTGATTAATCCAGAATGATGAATGTTTTGAAAAGGGGTTTTACTGTGTAGTTGTGTAGCCACTTGTTAAACTGAGTAATGCATGTAGCTAATGAAAATGTGAGACTGGCACACACTTCTGTATGTATAAAATTGTCACATCATTTTTGGATTGAGACAATTTAATAGCCATTCTTTATTTCTCATAAGAAATACCCCATGAATATATATCTTATGAAGATTTTGATTCTTCTTAAAGCTTTAAAATTATAAGTTAGAGGCCACAGTCATTACAAAAAATCTTGCAGCTTTACTGTGTACTTAAAAGGTTTTTAAACATTTCCAAAGTTTAGAATAAAGTGTCCAAACTCTTGCAATAGCCACTAGTTTACAGTCTGGGGAGAATTCATACATGCATCTTTAGAGCACTTGAAGCAGTTATTAGGGCTTATAAAAGTAAGTACTATCCATAACCAAGTTTTTAAAGATGCTTGATACAAAGGCAGAAAGTTGCAAAGTGCAGACTGTGGAGTCAGTTCTCCTTAGAGTTAAGAGAATGATATTCCATGGGAATCAGATTTCCTGAAGGTTTGACATTCAAAGGGTGAAACATGATCCACAATTAACCCCTGAGAAATAAGGCTTAGAAAGAAGTGGCTGTATCACTTCATGGAGTTTCTGCTTTATGCTTCCCTGGATATATAAACATTTCACAACAAGGTCTGTCTCTCCTTTTCTCTTGGAGGTTTGTTTCCTTCATGTCAGAATGGATTTTTATGGTCTCCTGCAATTGCCACCTTTGTAATTCCAGCGTTGTTGTTATCAGGAGGGACATGATGCTGGAAGATGAAGCCTTAACTCATGGCAAGTTGCTGCCTAAAACTCTGCATTTACAGAGCAGTATCTTGAACTCATGAGCTTTTTTGCCCTTTGTGTCTCTTTCTCTTCCTACTGACCAGTATTAGCATGAAGCAGTTTGCATAAGCACCCTAAGAATGTGTAATATTAAATTAGATCTAATTAAGAGCTATGAACAGACTCTGTCTATAAATCATTTATTTTTTGATTAATCATTGCAAATATATATTTTCTTTTAATATAAAAAGCATGAGAAACCATCAAGCTGGCTGGAATCTTTACAGGGATATCACTCTGGACTCTACATAGTGAAATTTAATTTTTTTCTTATGAGATCATTAATCTTACCAGTGATCAACTTACTGTTCAGTCAGTTTAAAGTATTTAAACACAATCCTACCATCTTCTTCAATTGGGCTGAATAATGTAAGGAATAGCTGATTAACTACTTTTTAATCAGCTAGTTATACCAGAAATATAATTTTCTCTAATTCTTCTTGTTTCTCTAGCAAAATTGAAGTTACTGCTTCAATATTATGCAAATATTTAAAAACTGTTTATTGCACTACAATATAGAAATTATATAATCTGAAGATGAAAACAAATTATGATATTCTGACATTTTGATCGGAAAATCCGATGTCTAATTTTGTTTCCCCACATTTTCCTTTGTTTTCACATGAAGGTCAGTGGTTTTTTTTTAAAAAAAAAAAAGAAGAGTTGCTAATTTATTGAAAATCTGTTACCTAGAAATCAAGTTCTAGTAAGCTAGCAAGGTTTAGAATACAAGAAATGGTAGAAGTTCACTACTTTTAGAAACTTAAATATATCCTGTAACAAACCAATATATATTCCTATTAAGTCTCTGTACTCACAGTATCTTTGATTTTTACCGTGTCTGCCAACTGCTGATTTTTTATTTAAAAACATTTTATCAATCCAAAACTAATAGGGCAAAGAAGCATTAAGTGGATTAAGTGGACAGACTTTTATATTCATGGCATACTTAGAAAATGGAATAAATCTTTAAATATCTTGCCACTTTCCATCTGGGCATTTTTCCAGCAATTTAAATGACTAAATATACTGAGAGTATTCCAGATTAAATGAGAGCTCTGAATGTCTTTTTATAAATGGTAGGGCTCATAAAGAACTGAATTTGTCGTGGTGGTTGGTGAGATCTGCTTTTTGTTTACTGAATTCACTGTTTATGAGTGCAGTATAATACAACTGCATTTGCAAGCATCTGTCCCTGGAAAAAATCCTGGGACTGGAAGAAGCACTTCTATTGCAGATCAAGGTAGCTGACAGAAGCAGTTTCTTTAAAAAAGTATGCAAAACCAAGGTTTTTGGTTTTGTTTGATTTTGTTTTTGCCATGCTGAATCATTATGACTGGATAACTTTTCACAAAAGATCAAAATAAAAGGAAAACCAGCATATCTCAGAAGTGAAAAGTTAGGGCAGAAGAAAGGAGGATAAACCTATAGAAAATGACAAAATCGCATGTTGCTTTGTTTGCTCCTGCTATCCCTCCCCCCTTTTAATTTAAATTCTTGTTTCCATGGGAGCCTGCAGTATGGTCTTGGTAGTTCTGGCACCCAACAGTTCTGATAGGATAGATTTGCCCTTCTTTCAGCCCAAAAGGGGTAAGTGGGAGGATACGGGGCTTTTCATTGTTGCAGTAATGCTGTCCTGCTGGCACCTTCCTGCTGTTCCTCCCAGCAGCATTATCTTCTTGGCAAGGAGATGTGTTCTCAGTTATTTAACTTTCTTACTCATCCTTCCTGTGTGCAAGAAACTAATAAAAAGTCAATAAGAAGGCGAAGTTTTGCACCAAGCCATCTAAATGTTTAGTGGGCTCAATGACAGTATTAGTCATATGTGGCAACAGTGCAACTGAATTTTCCAGATCACCCCAGCCAAATGCCAGCAAGCCTATACTTTGTAGGAAAGCAGAAGGCATGCTTGGCTTCACATATGTCACAGGAAATGGTGCAGGAAATACTGAGCTACCTGTGTGCCTTTTGTACTGTTCTCTGCAACCCTCCATGTTTGAGGCCAGCCTGATTTCTTTGTTATACAGAGTGGGAAAAGGAAAATTACAATAGATAAAAAAGTTGAAAAATTTTATTAACTGTAATACTAAAAGTCCTTTTCTAAAACATCATTTAATTTTTGTTATCTTTGGTCTTGTGAGTATAAAAGCAAGACGCTTGAGAGGGTTGGGCTTATCATTTTCAGCAGCAGAGAAAACCTATTTCTGACAGTGGGAGAACTCAAAGTCTAGGGCAATAGTAAGGTGAAGCTGGTTTCATCACCTCCTGCTGTCCTAAGGTGTGCATAGGTTCAAGTTGTCTTGAATGTAACAGCAAGGACTGCCAGCAAGAATGCATTGTAGTTAAACTTCTGTCAGCTCACATCACCAAGTTCCTCCCAATAGAATTAGCATCGCTACATCTGGTTTCTTTGTTCTGTACACTTAGTGTGTATATATATATATATTTAAAGCCATAAAAATACTACAGCTTTTGGCTGTAGCATCTGTCAGCAGAGCTGTAATAAATGTCTCTGTTTATCTTTGCACGTTTGTGTTTATCTTTGCTGGTTGAAAGGTAAAATTTTAAACTGAATACTATTCTGTTGGCAAGAGCTACCCTTTTCCAGCTGTGATAGTTTGACTGCTTAAACTAAGTCCTTTCATTCATACCACTTCTGATGAAACTGAGATGAAAAGTGACCAGTGAGAAAAATCAAACCTGGATGGAGTAGGGGAATCATCACAGTATGTCCCTACAGTAACATAAAATCTGTTCATGTGTTTCTGAATCTCAGTATTCTCCGCTGTGAGCAAATACAGAAGTTATTCCATCTTCTTCTAGTTTTGAATTATATGGGGACATAGTAACTTACTGCAGCTATCTGTTTATCTCTTTCTTGGCTGTAAATTTGTCCAAAACCATAACCCCTCTACTTTTAGTACAAAAACAGTGCAATCCCATAGTTGTTGGGCAAGCAATTTAGAAAATAGTGAGCAAAACAGGATACAAACAAAAAAAGAAGTCCATATGGTTAATTTATGCTGGAGATTTCTTCTCCCACATGTCATAGACTCACAGAATATGCTGAGTTGGAAGGGACTCATCAATGTCATCAAGTCCAACTCCTGGCCCTGTGCAGGACACCCCAAGAATCACACTGTGTGCCCACCAGCGCTGTTCAAACACTTGAGCTCTGTCAGGCTTTGTGCTGTGACCCCTTCTCTGAGGAGCCTGCTCCAGTGCCCAAACACCCTCTGGGTGAAGAACCTTTTCCTCATATCCTGGTATCTAATCTAAACCTCCCCTGATGGGATGTGAAAGGAGTCAGTCATGACAAATTTTAGGTGTTGACACTAAGTGTTGTTTTCTGAGTGAATCCTTGGGGTTTGACTTGTAGAATATTGAGCACTTGCACCATGACTAACTAGGCTTTGAACATATATGAAAGGCTGTGTATTAAACATTGTGAAAATGAGCTTCCATGAGTTTCCTGCCAAGTGCCCAAATTAGTCAATACCTTTGATCTCAATCTCACTGTGCCTCTGTTCTGCATAAAGTAGGTATAATAATAACCTCTCATCTCACAAGGGTATTTTGAATATAAACGTAGTAATGTTTGTGAAGCACTCAGACACTGCAGTGATGAACATCAGAGAGAAGTCTGTTTTCAGTTCAGATTTTCAATAATGTTTGATAAGTAAGTTACAGGGGCACAAAATGAGGAAAGTGTGAAGTTTTGAATTTGGTAAATAGCTAATATCCATGAATTAAATTAACTTATCAAAAGAAACTTCTGTTCAAACTAAAGCACATCATCATGTCATTAAAAGGTTGCGCCACAATGCTTATGTAGAAAGGGGCTGAACTAATGTTGTTAGGATTTATGCTCACGGTACAGTTCTTTTGATGTATACTTCCTATGTAATTAATATATATGCCAGATTTTCTGTGTGGGAACTATTCATAACATAAAACTGAGACCTTTGCTTGTAGTTCAGCTTAAAAGCAGGGGTAATGCATCAATCCCTATTACAAGGGCTGAGGGGTACACAAGGATGTATACCTTTTACTTAATTGTGTAATTCTAAATCTTGGCTTGCTCTAATGAATGAGTATCTTGCCATTAAATCTCATAGTAAAAAGAATTTCACTCAATTGCTTTATATAAATAACCCTATTCTGATAAGTTAAATCTTTATGTAGGAAAACAAAATATCACTCAACTTATAGCTTACCTTTTCAGTGAATATTGTATTTGTTTAGAAGGAACATTTTGGGGAAAAATACTATTTTTTAGTTTATTCTGTGATTCTGCAATTTTTGAATAATAAATAATAACAAAATAATATTTAATTTTTCGCTAGAAATGTTTGGTGTCTCATTCTGAACATGGTGTCAATACCTAACTTACTTAATTTATAACCTCATTTTAACTATTTCTTTACTTCATTTTTTGTGCTTCAAACTATAAAATCTCCAAATCTCAAGAAAATAACAGGAAGTTTTAGAATTTTTATTACCAAAATCAAATCACAGAAGTGGGGAAAAAACCTCCCAATATAAATTTATTTTTATAATTCAGTTAAGCTGCAATTGAATCTATATAAAAACTAATCAGTATACTATAATTGAAGAGATATTTTTGGACCAATGTACCAGCTGGTATCACAGATGGTACAGATGGCATAAAGCTCTTTAATGGGACAAAGATAATGTGTTGGCAGAAAGAAAGTTGAGTATATGAACATGTGATTTTTCTTTCTCATTATAAACTGTCTAAGCAGTGTAATTTTAATTGATACACAATTGATACATTTGTATTCCACAAATTGGGTAAATACTAAGATTAATACTTCGCAGTTGATGACATCAACCTTAGGTTCTAGGTTCTGGAAAATCTCAAATGCCACAGTAGACAAAAACTTATTAAACATGGTGGTTTGAAAGAAAGAATTTCAAAGCAAGTTTGATATTATTTAGCCTACCTGATGGGATTAATGGATTAATTTATGGAAAGATCTGAATCTCTCATAAAGGTTTTATTCCATGAGTTTTCATGTTGGTATAGACATGGCAAGTATGATAGTATTGGCAGTGAACAGTCTTGTCCTATTGCTTGGAACCTCTGAGCAGAGCCTGGCTCCATCCTCCTGGCACCCTCCCTGCAGATACTGACAGACATTGGTGAGCTCCCCTTTCATTTGTGTCTTCTCGAGGCTCAGTTCCCTCAGCCTGTCCTCGTAACAGAGATGCTCCAGTCCCTTCATCGTCTTTGTCACCCTCCACTGCACCTGCTCCAGGAGCTCCATGTCTCTTTACTGAGGAGCCCAGAACTGGACACAGCACTCCAGATGCCCCTCACCAGGGCTGAGTAGAGGGGCAGGATCACCTCCCTTGACCTGCTGTCAGTGCTCTCCCTAATGCAGCCCAGAGTACCATTGGCTCTCTTGGCCACAAGGAGAACTGCTGGTTCAGGGTCTCCAGGTCCTTCTCTGTGGAGCTGCTTTTCTGTGCTGGTGCCTGCACTTGTTCCTCCCCTGGTGCAGGATCCTGCATTTGCCTTTGTGGAATTTCAGATGGTTCCTTTCTGCCCATCTCTCCAACCTGTCCAGGTCCTTCTGAAGGGCTGCACATCACTCAGGGGGATCAGCCCAAAGCTTCTCCCAGCTTTGTGTCATCCATGAACTTGCTGAGGAGGCATCTGGACCTTCATCCAAGTCATTAATGAATAAATTAAACAGTTCTGGGCCCAGTATTGAACCTTGGGGGACACCATTAGTGACAGGCCTCCAACTAGAGCCCATGACACTGATTACAGTCCTCTGCTATCTGCTGTTCAGACAGTTCTCCATCCATCCATTCATCCAGTCCATCATTCCTGAGATTACCTATGACAGTGTTGTGAGAGACAGTGTTGAAAGCCATGCAGAAGCCGAGATAGACAGTATTTGCTGCTCTTTCACATCAGATCCTGGATCTTGTGATTGAAACAAAGCTAACAAAGCTATTTGGTTGGGATAACAAGTTTCTGTATTCAGTCACCAATCCAGAAGAAAAAGTGTATAGCATAAAGCCCCAAGGGAAAACTTGTGAAGTCCTGAGGTATTGTGAAAACAATACCTCAGGACAAGGTAAACTCTTCTAGGTTCCTGATTGATCAGGAGCTGCAAATGGCCATGAATGGATATATATCCAAAATACTGCCTTCTCACAAGCCCTCAAAGTTCTAATACATAAAGGAGAATTTCTTGCCTTTTTTCAGTATCATAAATTCCATTTATCCATTTTTGATCATATCTTTGAGATGGAAGCTGTTTTATATCACAGTCTTGTAATTTTAAAATAATAATAACAATATTGAGTTTATGAAATATCTCAGAATAAATTATCATAAACTTCATGGATTTGTAGAGCTGTATTTTATATAAATGATTTCAACTTGTATGAAACTCCTTCACAATTAGGTGAGGCACTACAATTCAGTGAGAGGTTAATTCTTAGCAATTAAATTCTTGATTTCTGGGTAATTTTTTTCATATAAGCATATATCTGGCTTCTTCTCACAGTGTCTATACTGACTTTTAAAAGTGTCCTATGGTTATACTTTGTCTGTCAGTTTGTGATTGCATAATATACAGTTTACTTTGCACTAGCATTGGAGATTCTGAAGATTTGGGAAGTGCAGATAAAATTGATGCAGGGCTTTGTCCTCTTTTCCACTGGTCCACACAATAGATTGTCATGCCCTTGCTGGAGGAGTCACCTTCTGCACGACACCTCAAACTGTGTGGTTAACTTTTTGTTTACAGTAACCACTGGGGTACCATAGCCATGATTCTAAGGACAAAATACATATGAAATGTTTTGGGCAGTTTTTAGGTTTGATCTTCCTTAACTCAAACTGAACTAGGACTAAAATTGAAAACTTACTGAATTTTAATAGAACAAGGACATACATCAGTGTGTTTCAGTAGCTCATAAAATAGTTTGAATTATTAGAATGTGGCATCTGTTGTCAGAGCAGAAGTCTGATTGTCAGCTGCCTTTCATTGCATTAGGCATTTGGAGAATTGTGCAGGAAATTATTTATTCTTTTTGCTTAATGTCAGTTATAGAAATATTCTTAACCTTCCTCAGAGAAGTGCAAGTGCCTTTGTTCTTGCCTCTGCCTGCTGCACAACAGAGCTTGAGCTCTGTTCTTTGTTGCCTTTCACTTTTGTAATAAGATGCACTTCTGGAAATTGAGTAAAAAATCTGTCAATTGAGAAATAACATTTAAACCCCTCTTTATGCCAGGAATAAATTATTACACTAAGGAAAAGGCTGTGGGAAATGAACCTTCTGCATTTCATAGACATTGAATCTCTCAGTTTTTCTAAACACCTAGCAGTGTTCCTGGGATCCTCCAGGTGAATTTTGTAATAATTTTTAGTTATCTTAATTTCAAGTTTTATCAAGATCTTCAAGTTTCAGATAAGAAGTTTTTTTACTTATTTTTCATTAATTTAATAAATGTTGTCATGTTTTAGATTTTTTTCCAAGTAAATATTGATTATCAAAATACTGTATGAATTTATAAATTCCTGTATTTATTCCATAAAAAGCAGTCATTCCCTGAGGAAAAAAATGTACACTTACATTGGTAAGATAATGAAATGTTTTCCCCAAGTAATATTTTAGGATCATTATAATGTACTATTTTAGTAAACTAAATGTCACAAGGATGCAATAAAGTAGTATTCATATTTGAATTAATTACATAAGTTGAAAGTATCAGAGCCCTATGTTTTGGAAACGTTAAATGGTTCCACTTATATTTTTTTCTTACCCTGTAATACAAATATTCTTTCAATTTTGCAGTAGCTTCTGCTGTAATGACTTATTTAAAATATATTATAGTAATTGGTTTAGAAGTATAAAAATATACTGAAAAGGGACAATTAGAGTTTATGGAGCCGTAATAAGCAATTTTTTTTTAATGTGTAAGTATACATTCTGATGTTTTTTAAGGTAAAATATTCACTGAATGTATGTTTCTCTGAGAATTGTAAACTAAAACCAGAATATCTTCTTTCAATCGATCAGCTTAGGAGCAAAAAGTGGGACAAACCACAGGGATGGATGTATAGATATTGGTTAGTTATCTGCTTTATCATCACCACACAGGCGTACCAGGAATCCAGCTCTTTTTGTGGACAGCGATAAATTATGCAGAGATACCGCGGCTGAGTTAACTCTGCAGTGGGAAATAATATGCAATTGCTCATGCAGGACTTTCACTCGGCTAATTAGCCGACTAAGCAACGCTAACTATAGCAGGCATTATGCCATGTAAGCAGAGCAGCACTACTGAGACACAGCTACTGCCTGTACACAATGCTATTTTTGGGAACTGTGAACTTGTCACCGCTTATTCAGAGTGAGCAGCATGCATCTAGCTCCCCCCTGGAGTGCAGAGAAAGAAGGCTGCTTCAAACAACAGGTAAACTTAAAAGAGACAAATGGCATTGAGTTTTTTCCACCTGTGGGCTGGGTCATCTGGAGATATACACACAGTCTCAGTCAATGGCTGCTGAGATCGGCAGATCTGCCAGGCTGCCACTTGCTCAGTGAGTGTGAGCAATCTGTTTTCTTTCCTGTCATCTCTAAAACTGGGTATCTCCCTACAAATTTGGAAAGAAAGACACCACAACTGTCCAAGGAATACTCGTTCTTTTAATACTCATTTATTTAATATAAATGGCATTAGTAGCAACTTTGCTAGTGCATGTGAGTAGAGATCTTAAATGTTAGTTCTGGTGGCTGATGCAAAATTACTGGAAAAGCATGGTTTGAGATTGAGAGAAATGCTTAATGCACCCCAAAGACGTTTCCATTGACATGTGCGTGTTATGTGGTTATCGTACTGGAGGGAGGGGATGCCATCCTTAGGGACCAGGACAGGCTTGAGAGATGGGCCCATGGAAATGTCATGAAGTTCAAGAAGGCCAAATGCAAGGCTGCACAGAGAGGTTGTGGAGTCTCCTTCGCAGGAGATATTCAGGAAGTGTCTGGACACAATCTTGTGCCGTGTGCTCTAGGATGGCCTTGCTTGAGCAGAGAGGTTGGGATACATGACCCACTGTGGTCCCTTCCAGTGTGACCTGTTCCGTGATTTTGTGAATCCATCTTGTAACTGGATCAGGGCAATCTGAAGCAAAAGATCAGGCTGCAAGGAGAATGGATTGAGAGCAGCCCTGAGGAAAGTACCTGGAAGCATTGGTTGACCAGAAATTCAACATGACCCAATAATGTGCGCTCACAGCCCAGCCGCATCTTGGCTGCGTCAAAAGCTGCGCAGCCAGAAAGTCAAGGGAGGTGATTCTGCTGCTCTACTTCCCTCTGATGAACCATCACCTGGAGAGCTGCCTCCAGCCCTGGGAGACCCCAACATAAAAAAGACATGGACCTGTTGGAAGGAGTCCGGAGGAGAGACACAAAGATGATGACAGGTCCCTGCTACAACAGGCAGTGAGAGCTGGGACCATGAGGAAGCAGCCTTCCAGTAGCTAAAGGGGCCTAAAAGAAAGCTGGAGGAGGACTTCTTACAAGGGCATGTATTGATAGGACAAGGGAGAATAGCTTTTAACTGAGACTATGTTTAAATGAGGAAAAAAGAAGAATTTTTTTATTGTGAGGGTAGTGAGGCACTGGGCCAGGTTGCCCAGAGAAGTTGTGGAAGGCCCATCCCAGGAAGTGTTCGAGGACAGTTTGGATGGGGCTCTGAGCACCCTGGTCTAGTGGATGGTGGAAGGGTTGAAACTAGAGACTGTCTGAGGTCCCTTCCAACCTAAAACATTCTGTGAATTATTTTTCTTTACATTTTGAACAGCTAGGAAAATTGGTATTTGGTACAAAATACGAGTTAAAAAGACAAGAGCTTCAAATAGATTGGCTTGGGTTTGTTCCTGTATAGTAAGAAAAATTAACTAAATTGATATATATAGCCGCAAAATCTTTCAGTTGAACTAAATAATAGTTTTAAGGAGAAAAATATTCTGGAATTTATTTTTTTTTTTTTCCAGCTATGGGAGTTAGTTTCTCTAAGAAAGGAAGGTGTTCTTAGAACCTGTTCTGGAGCAGTTGTAATGAGTAGGTGATAGGAGTACCAAAACTGCAGCTATTCAGAGTAAATCATGCTCAGAAGAGGTATTTAAAAATTCTCCTCCTTCATACTAAGGTCTATCATGATGTTAATGCCTCCCTTAATGAATTAGATACCCACTGCTTTTTCCATACCTTTTTTTACTGAGTTGTAGTTAATTTTTCATCTTCAGAAAAGCTCTGGCACATTTTTCATCTGGTCAGCAAATTTGGAAGGAAATTAATAGATGCAAATTATGATTAATAACTTATTTACTTTGCTTTTCTTTTTAGAGCAGCACCCCACAGAGCACACATTCAAAATGCCATGAAATCAGCAAGTAGTAATATACACAATATATACAGAAAGTCATTCACTTGGGAAAAACTCATTCTGTAAACTAAAAATGCAATGAGAAATACTCAGATACTCAGACTTTTGGCCTAAACCAAATCTCAAGTTTTGACAGAAGATGTCACCATCCTGAAGGCTTTCTATGTCACTTGATTGAAGCTCTGTGCCTTTAGTGATGTCAGTAAGTGGTGTCCTCTGTGTCTCCAATGTCATCATTTCCCACAGAAAGCTATCTCCTTATCTCTTACCAACAGCTCTAAGATGATAAATGGAGTTTTATGGAAATCTTGCACATGAGAGTTCTGAACAAAGAAAGACTGGTTTCTTGTTTGGCAAAGGAAAGTCTTTTCAACTCTGAAAACGCAGTAAGAATTGTCCTGTCTGAAATATTCCCCTTCAGGAATATCATCTTTTTGAAGCTGAGTAATTTTGCGTTTCCTGAATGACGAACGAGTACAGAGATATTTAGGAGACGCTCTTGTTTATGCATTCTTTGGTTTTTTGGTAATAAATTCCACCTTGCATTGTTCATGACGTGACTAATTTAAAAATCAGTCAGGCATCCTATCAGGTTGTGTTTTTCAGAGCACTTCATGGACTAATACAAACTTACATGGAGATATTAGATTCTTTATAATTTATATCCTGTATATCTTGGCATCATATTAAGAATCTTCTGATACCTGGTTTCAGAAAGACAAAAGCATGCCTGGTTAATGAATGAAAAGACCTGCTGTATTTTTTAGTTGTGGCTTCCTTAAGACTTCAGTAGTTTGAATTTTACTTGTTTGGTGCCTGAAATTCAACGTAAATATTAGAATAATCAAATATATGTTTTATTTCATACATTTGGGGTTTTTTGCATCAATTACTGTAGAAAAAGGACCAAGGAAAATGTCTATTGGAGAATTTTTCTACTTTAGAACTGAAATTATGTAATACCTACAAAAATACTATCTTTAGGTTGATACAAAGGGAGAGGTCAA
Organism: Pseudopodoces humilis; assembly: GCF_049639895.1. Lineage (NCBI taxonomy): Eukaryota > Metazoa > Chordata > Aves > Passeriformes > Paridae > Pseudopodoces > Pseudopodoces humilis. Next base: position 17,070,425 of record NC_142205.1, on the reverse strand, counting down.
GCAATGTTCAAAGGCTTATTATTCTTCTTTTTATCAACAGTAGATACCAAACATTCTGTTCCTCAGAATCAGAAGCTTTATTTTAATTCCTTTTATCTAGCTGGAGAAAGGTTAAAGGGAAAGATTAAGGCATTAAGATTTGTAAGAATTATGAGATTCTCTAAAGCAATTTCAAAGAAGCTTTATTTTTGGCTCAGCTGCATGATAACACAACCCAACTTTTGTTCTGCTTTCAACTGAGCTATTTATACTTTGGAATTCACTGTGGACATTGCCTGAGGTTATTATTATTTTCCCTCATGGGTTTGTTTGTTTGCTGGTGGTTTTTTTTGAAACAACATTTGAGAATATTATTCAAACATTTATTTTGTGGTTGGGATGCTTTAAAATGCCCTTTTTGCTTTCTCATTTGCACTAAGTGACAGTACAGTGAGTTTAATTCAGTGGAAGAAAATCTGTATCATACGGACCCAGAAAAGGAGGGGATATTTCTTGCAGCCTGAAGGAATGAGACTTGTTTCTCTTTTCAAAGTGAAGTAAGGCAGCATGACAGGTGGCAGCTATGATGATACCAACATAAAGTTTGTCCCTGAAACAGGATCCTATAGAAATGTAGCAGGAACTAGCTAGTGAAAATGGTTAGCTGTGTGGAAAATTTCCTGTGGAATCTTAGCAGTGCTTCTAAAACTAAGGATTACTAAGAGATACTAGAAACTTGAACAGGTGCTGAATGGTGCAGACTTGTGTTGAATGTTTCTAATTTCTCATTCTTTACAGAGTTTGACTTTGCTACCACTATTAACTGCAGTGGTTTTAAGGTCCACACAAGGCCAGGAAGAAATGTATGAATTGAAAGGAAACAGATCAAGCACTGAACAAAACCAGATTTTACTTTGTGCACCGTTTGTTTTGTTTTTTTTTTAATAATACAACACTGACTTGGAGGTTGAATTTTGTCATACTATTTTGGTCTTGTTTTTATATAAGCCATAACTAATCCATAGAACTCCTTGTTTCAGGACAGAATTGGGGCCATGGTGTCAGTCTTCTGCTAACTTAAACCATTCTTGAGTCCAGGTGGAAATCTGGGAGGCCTTACTCTGTACTGTACAGTTCATGCCCTGTGTCGTGGAAGAGGCACCAGCTTGAACCATGGGGAGAGGTGGAACATCAGGAAAGTGTAAAGGACTGACAGATGATTTTATAGGTTACTTGAGAAAGAGCAGATTTTTTAGGAGATAAAGCTATTTAATTAAGAATTTGTGTTTCTTTTCTTTACTTTCATGGGTTTATCATTCTCTGATGTACTCTAATGACAGTCTGATGCAGATTTGGGAACAGCATGGGATCTCTCAGTCTAGTGTCTCTATCTCAGTCTAGTCTCTTTCTATCTCTTTTGGGAAATGATCCATGTATTTTACTGCTTTGTAACTCTGATTTCCTGTTGATTTTTTATGTTGGATTGCTTGTGGTTTAAGTAGAAGTTTCTCAGCTTTAGTTTGAAGCCTATTTAAGCCATGCTGTTAACTAATGTACTTGTTATATCCTTCATCCCCATTTCCCCGACATAAATTATACTTAGTTCATTCCAAACTGTGTATTTGCACTGAGCTATAAACTACAGGGCAGCAACTGGATGTCAGTTAAAGAGAAGCAAGAAAACAGAATATGTTAATATTTACTAGAAAACATAATATGTTAACAAGTAACTTCCACACAGGCCTGCCATCCCCATCCAAACCAAGCAGTGTTTCACAGCTACAGCCAAGGGCGGTAGCAGGGCTCGGGTGTGCCTGGTGGACAAGCCTTTCAACAGAAGTGATTTCATCCTGAGCTTTGCTTAGCTACTTGTGGATAGGGGGACTTGTGATTAGTTTTGCAGCTGAGTGAACTTGGGGGAAAGTTATGACTCAAATATTCTGAGAAAAAGTGCAGTGGCATGGATATTATCTAAAAGCAATCTATTTCAACTGCCCTAGGAATCTAGACAAGAGTTTGAGGCAAATAAAAAGCGGCAGCCTCACCTTTGAGGGCCTTAATAGACTTGTGGAAGCAGCTTTACAAGTAGTGGTGTGGAAAAAGGATTTAAAGATAGAGCTGTCACGATGTTTTAGAGGCATCTGCTACGAAAAGACTATAGAGCATACGAGAGCTGTGTGACTCAGCCAGAAACAAGGTGAAAGGCTGTTTTGAGTGAATGATCTGAGTTTTCTTCAAGGCATCTGTAAGTGTTTTAATGGATAAGAACAGGGTGAAAGGATGTGACTGAAGCAGGTAAGTCTTTGCTACAGCAATTTACAAAGTTAAAAGGATTAAGTGTTCCTCGTTTTAGTACAAAGAGAGGAGCTTTAAATTTTATTGGAAACGATACTGTCTGGTTGCAGTTTACACTGATTTTAACAGAATGAAAGCTGATCTGTGTCGAGCTATCACCACCTAGTGGTTTTAAGGAAATGGTAGCAGCAACCCGTGGAAATTCAAGTGTTTTTATTAGCTGTTGTTCCTTCAGTGGTGTTGTGGAATACGCAGAAGCAAGACTGGTGAATTTTGATAGAAAACAAGTTAATAAACGTATCAGTAGTCCCTTTACAGATTATTTTTTTATGGCTTCTCTTCTGTATTGTATGATAGCTTGTTGAGGAGTAGTTAGTTAATAATTTCTCTTAAAAATGTTGCTTGTAGATGTAATTAGCTAGTGCATCATTTTATTATTCCTGCCTGTTGTTTGATTGATTGTAAATGGATTGTTGATGTTTAAAAGGAAGGCGAAGTTTATTTTATATGGGGAGAAAATCATTTTTTAAAGTGCAGCTAACTACATTTTGTACCTACTCTGCACTGATTATATATATTTTGTTTGATACATTGCTTAAAAAAATCACTTTCACTTTTTAATAAAATCGCTTTCAGTAGTAACTTATCACAGTCCAGAAGTGTCCTTCTTGGGCACTGTCTTTATGAACTGGTCAAACTAAAAGTGTAGCACTGATTGACAATTTGTCCATGTTTATGAGCACCCTGATTGTGTTCACTGTTCCCCAAACAGTGTGCATAGTGTCTTTTTGGAAGGCCTTCTGCTTCTTTATAATACCTGTCAAAACATTAACACTTTATTTTCCCTTTTTTGTACGTTTCTGAAAATGAGATATTGTTTCTTTTAGCATCTTAAGTACTGAGATGGCTGCTGTGAACCAGAAAGAAATGTGATTTCTGATTTCTTTTTATAAGTTCGTCAAGAAAAATAGAAATACTGGGGAAAGTCATTAGTTGCTTTAAATAACTTAAGTTTTTAGAACATAACTGATTTACAAAAATTCATATCTGCTGTTTTTCTTTCAATTTTATGGTTATATTTGTAATGTAAATCCATATATTATTATGTAAATATTCAGATATGTTACACAGATGAGAAATTGCCTTAGTAAATCCATATATTGTTATGTAAATATTCAGATATGTTGCATAGATGTGAAATTGCCTGATAAACAAGTGAGAAAGAACAGATTATTGTCCAAGTGCACTGACTGAGCCCACAAAAGTTATGTGCTGTACCTCAGATTAAACAGAAACTTTGTTTCTTGAAGTGGAAATAGATAGTTATCATAATTTTTTGATGTTATCAAATCCAGTGGTGCTTTGGAAAACTAAAAAAAGAGGATAAGATAAAATCTGTGTACTATGTCTGAAATGATTTATTCTGAATATCTAATGAAATTTTTCAGTTCAAATCCAGTTGTATGTTGCTAGTTTAGACAAAATGGTATAATGTGGTCTTCATCTCTGCCCTCCTCACTTTATTTTGCTACTACTGATTACAAATATGAAGGGATTGTAATGTTTTTAAATGATACATTGTTCTTTAATGTCTTATTATATTGAATGAATTAGGATGCACTCTGTCTTTTCAGAGTTTTATCTGCTGCCATGCTGCAAGGTTGTAGTTTGAAGATGCAGCAAAATGTGTTTTGGCACATTACTGTGCACGTGATCATAATGTTTGTGTCTCACCATGGGAGATGCTTCTCAAGGTACAGTTACATCACCCTGCATTTCCCTTGGAGGGAACTAGACTGGTGTGCTGATACACACAGTCAGCAGGGAGCACATGGAGACAAGACATGTTTGTGCCTACTGAAGACACCAGTGGTGGCTTGACATTCTACTAAAGGCAGGAAGAAATGGTTTGATTTAATTTATTTATGTTTCAATTTCAGGAAGCGTTTTGACTATGGTTTGGATCCAGGTATCAATAATGTTGCATTACAGTTTGGATACTGTCTGGATATTACACAGTAGTCTTACTCCTAGGTTTTTTCCTTCAGCATCAGGAACTTGCATCAGGAACTGCACTGATAGAACAAGAAGTAGTGGATGCAAGCTGAAAATGTGGAACTTTAAGTTTAATATGCAGAGTAAATTCTTCACTGTGTCAGTGGTGAGGCACTGGCACAGGTTGCCCAGAGAAGCTGGGGATGCCCCATCCCTGGCAGTGTTCAAGGTTGGATGGGACCCTAGGCAGCCTGGTCTAGTGGAAGGTGTTCCTACCCATGGCACAGGAGCTGGAACTAGATGATCCAGCCCAAACCATTCTGTGATTCTATGAATATTATCAAGTGCAGACTACGCATTTGAAATCCTTTGTTCTCCTTTGATCAACCTAAATGGACCCTTTATCTATTTCTCTGTGTTTCTTTAACCAAAATAATAGAAATATATCTATCAGCTGTGTCCCAGCATGTTTGCCACAACTTTATAATTTCCTGATCTTTTTCCTCTGCTTTGTGATGCCCCTCAAGGCCCTGTTGTGCACTTGTAAATCTGCCTCAGTAACTTCCAACAGAACCAAGTGGGGAACTTTATTGATGTGTCCCGTGTTCAGTCTGCCAGATGGCACTGATGATAGTGAAAGGTATGTGACTAAATGATGGAAGGATCTGTGTAGTAGAAGGGCCTCTCTCCTTCACACTGACATGAATGAATTTGTCCTTGACAAATGGCAAGCTGTAAGAATGTAAACAAGTCACATATGATGATAATTAATACAGCTATAAAGTGTACTGGCAGTACCCCAAATTCCTTGTCAAAGCTGGAATCCACTTATGAGCAATCAAACAGGGGAGAGTCAGGGAGGTCTCACTCTTGAATGTTATGGGCCCTAAGCAGGAGAGAGCTATTTCTATTAGACTGCAAGTATTCTGTGAAAAACTGTAGTTTCAGGGATAAGAGTTAATGACTAAAACAAAATTCCATCACTGAACTTCTAAATGTCAGAAATACTTTATTGATTAATGGCTTTGCTTACAGGAATATACTTTCTCAAAACAAGTGATCAAGTAAATGTTTTTTGTTCTGGAAGCAGAGCACAAGTTTAGATCAGCATAGAAAAAGAAAAGCAAGAAAAGAAAGCCCTTTAGGTGGCACCCCTTAGCAAACTCTCCTGTTGGAAGTTGCTATAATTCCATCTGATGCCTTGAGTGAAAATGTGTCTGTATGGGTAATTGTCTGGTCTGCTGCTCTCATATTTTTTTATCCTCTTTGTGATTATGTGAGTTTTCACAACAAATGTTGGCTATGTAGTCTGTCTACCCAAAGGTGAGATCCAAGCTGCAGAAATTCTCAAATTTGCCTAGAAAGCACCACGTTCACTCCAATAAGTTTAATTTCTTTTGCTTCTGAGCTGTTATGATGGAGAGGAAAACCCAGTCTATTCACTTCTACATCTAAGGAGAGATGTATTTGATTTTTAAACCAAATTGAAATTGTGAATTCAATTCACAATGCAAAGCAACTAAAACCTTTTTTTTTTCATAGCTTTTTATAGAAGCAAGGTGTTCAAGCTCATTGGAATAACAGGGTTTGCTGGAAATTAGTTGAGATGTTTTGTGTTCTTTTGTTACCTGTTGACCCCAAACATGATGTTATTTTTGTCCAGACAATGCCTTAGTATTGAAAAATGCCTGGCACCTTGACACAACACCCTATCCATGAGAAATCATTCGCGCAATTTTATTTTAACTTACTACCGATTCCGCTTCTCCACTATTTTTAGCTTGGGGCAAGGCTTTCTGAGGCTCTCAGGGTTTGAAGTGTGATCCTTGTGTGCCTGGTAGAAGGGCAGAATATCCCCTGAAGAGGTTAAGCAATAAGAGTGAGGAAGAGGCCTTTTCAGAGTCCTTCAGGATAACGAATGCAAGTGGAATTCTACCAAGTCCCAAAAGTTCTGCACTGATGACTGTGAACAAGGCTTATCCTGGCACTTTTGGTGCTTTCAATACTCTGGAGTTCTATTTCCTTTGTTCCCCAAGTAGCTAATTATTTTAATACGTATTTGTTAGGTCTCCCTTTTTCCTGACAAGAAAGTTGAGATTTCTTACAGCTTAGACATTGCTTTTACTGGAGAGATTGGTGGGATGTCTTGGGCCAGAGAATGTTTAGGGTGACACTTTTCTTTGAAGGGCCAGCTGTTGTTGGGAAAAGATCTGAACTAGTAATGTACATGGTCATCCCTTTTTAGGCTCTGTTGACTAAACTCCATCTGGATCTGGGTTATTATATTAGTTATTATACATAGTTATTAGTTATTATACATAACTAATACATAACTGGGGGCTCAACAGCACGTGTCCTTACAGGTACATAGATATATAACTGTCATGTATTTAAACCCACCAAAAGTCTGGTAGACACAAACTAATAATAATAATAATTATTATTATTATTAAATTGCTTTAAAAGCAATTCATTTGTTCAGTTCATTTTCTGATAAGCAAAATCAGGTCCTGGATAATATAACTTTATATTAACCCTCCAGCCTTTATGAGTAGACTTAAAAAAGAAAAAAGGTGAAAACTAAAATCTTTATTCAGACACAGATTAATCTTATAAAGAGAATTTTGACTTAATTTATGAAGATATCTTTTAATATTAAGTTCTAAGCAGTGATGACAGATTGCATGAAATTGCTAGTCCCTTGAGCCCCAAATCACAGTTATTTCTATCTGGATTTTTTTCCACAATAAGGTTGGCTTCGGTATTTGATATTAAATTTATTCTTACTTTTTTTTTGGTTTTTTTTTTGTTCTATCTTCCCTAAGCTTTCAGGTGTTTTTTTCATTGCTTAAAATTCAGCAGCGTGAAGAACTGCTTAGAATTACATTCAGGTTTTTATTATTTTCATGGTATTTTCCATTGCTTTGCTGGAGTAGCCAGGTATTAACCAAAGAAGCCTGCCTTTTGCTTAAATCTGTGTACACTAGACTATGCACAGCAGTAGATATTTCTGAATAATAGCCTCAAGAACAGAGATTATATGCCTCATCAGTTGCTTGGCTTTAAGTTGTATTTATTCAATGGTTGTGGGATGGTTAGGCAGATAACTGTTTGTTTTGTGAATTTTATGGTTTTGCGTGTTCCTCTGGTGCAAAGCTCCAACCACTGACAAGGTTCAGTAGTACCCTTTGTTGTTTTCCTCCCATTCCAGAACAAAGCCTCACTTCAGTACCTTTTAAGACACCAAAAATCTGTTGTTAGGCATAGATCTGTTTTATGGTACAGCACCATTCAAACAGCAAGTGACAGCATCCAAATATGAACCTAACACCCTGTGCTCCTGTGAGTACCTGGTGCTAGGCAGTGGTGTGTGTTTCCTTAAGCAGCCATCATTTTTCCAGAATGGAGAAGCTCATCCTTTGGAAGCGAGGCAGGAAAAATGTCCTTCTGTGTATTTTTATTACAGTTTTCCCAAGTGTGTACTCGGGAAGGGTTCAGACTCAAACCTCTTTCTTACATACTGAATATATCCTCTGACTAGACTTAGCACATGCAGAAACTGTCTTACTGTTAGTTTATTGTACACTTTAATAAAATATTCTGTACCCTTGACTGATGCAGTCAATCCAAAATACCTTGGAGGAAGGGTACAGCCCATCTGAACTGAAGTACTGTCCTTTCCCCCCCTCCTCAAATCATCCTGAAGTTTTCTGTTCTCCCAAGTGTGTCCTACTTCAGAATCACATTCACAGGCACCAAGAAGTTTCCAAAACTTTCTCTGCTTTATCTTTGGCTCCCCTCCTATCATGGTGAACAGATCTTGAGGCACTCACTTCCTGCAAAACTGGCTTCTTTTTCTCCATCTGGAGAGAATTTGGAAAGCTGCATGTCTGACACATTGACAGGACTGATTTGGGAGTTGGATGACTGTGGGTGGGTGGAATGGGGAGGAACAGGTATGTGGCAGGAGCAGTCCCAGGTAATTATAGCTTCTGTCTTGTGTACTTGCTCTGCCCATGAGAGCAGTAACATTAAGACCCAACCCCTTCAATCTCTGTATCATTACCTTTCATTCCGCTTTAAGGGGATTTTAAGCATTAATATGTCCTGTGAGCCTTTGTAGACTGAGGTTTTGCCCATTGCTGCATTTTATTCAAGAAGAGTCATAGTTTGCTACGGGACTATTACTTTGGGAGGCTTTTTAAATTATGTACTCATGTAGTCAAGAGTCTGAGTAATGACACCTCTGTAGATACAACAATTTGGGTAATCTTGTTAATATGCATGATGGGCTTCTTCAGTAGAAATCAAAAGTCAGATAGGTTTAGTTTCAAAAGAGTCATTAATGCATTAATGTGTTAATGCTCTATGCATAATGGTGTTCCTCCACAGTCACTGACAGGCATCATAATGGTCTTAGTACAGAAAAATGGATGCAACTCCTCTTTCATTTTATCCCAGAGTCATAGCTCTTCCTCATGTAAAACTGCACAGTAAGACTAAAAAATTGTGTGAAAGCTGAGGTCATAGGTAAGGTATAAAAAATGCACAGGAGTTTCATAGGTGTGTTGGAGCAAAACAAAAGCTTTCAAAAGACTGCAGCTTAATAGTAACTAAAATGTGGAAAAGTTGTGGAGCTGAGCTACATTAATTTCATTCTTATTTTTGTTGTAGATTTGTAACATGACAGTGCACACAAATAAAAGGATTTTCTTTTTACCTTATTATCTGAGAAAAATGGGGAAACAATGTTAAATAGAGAACATTGAACTGATAGCCTCAAACTTCTTATCTTGCATTTAAAACATCAAAATATATAAAATACTAAAAATGTAGGGTGTGTTTAATCAGCATTTCTAAAGAAAGCATCAGCAGGTTTCTCTTTTTGTACATGAGATATCAGAGATGAATATACAGGAGACCAGTACTCCTCCCACTCTGATTTTGTGTTCAGCCCCAGTCTAATACTGACTGTAAAAAGTGAAATAATTTGAATGAGAGAGAATGGATGACTCCCCAAAACAGCCTGATAATTTTATGAATAGAGATTTTGCTTGTGTAAAAGAAATGTGGAATGAAATTATTGTCCAAAGGAGGCCGAGAAGTGATGTTTTAAGTCTACCACCTCCCATTGGTATGCTTGCCTCTTACAAAACAGCTTCTTGATGTTCCTACAAATTTTTAATTCTTCCAATGCATGCTTCTATAAAAACCAAATAAATTTGTAAAATGAATAGCGATGAATAGCTGGAGTCAATGAAGCCTCTGAACTTGCCAAGCTGCAATGCTGTGAAGTTGCCAGACTGCTCAGCATGCTGCATAACTCCTTGCTTAAACTGACCCCAGTGCCAAAACAAGAGAAAGTAAAAATGGCCTTTAAAAACATTTCAGAAATTACAGGCTCATAAATTTGATGTATAGAACAAAAATGGGGAAGTGATTAGATCAATAAAATAGTGCTGCAAAAGGAAAGAATAAATACTACTTTTGTAGAAAGAAATTACACCCTAGGGCATTAATTAGGGCAGAATTTAAAACAGGCTTTCAGGTAAACTTCTTAGAATTGGTGGAAGTACAATAAACACTTGAGGAAATTTTAAATAAATCTTCTCACTAAATATTTTAAATAGGTTAACAGGAATAATGCACTTTTAGACTAGCAAGAGACTTAAAAAAAGGAAAAAAAGGCATAAGAATTAATAGGAAGAGATGGGAAGAGTGTTTTTTTCACATTAATAAATTAACTGGGAGAAAATTTTAATGGTAAAATAACAATTTTGTTGATGTTCCCCAAGTTAATCACCATATTTAAATCTAAAACTCAGTGGACATACTGACAGAAGATTGCAAGTCTTAACTAGAAAGTTAAAAAAAGAGTAAAATTACTATTAATAAATGTAGATTATGCAAATGAGTAATGTGTATATTCAGAATTAGACACTCCTAGTCCTGTTTGCATATATACCCTTGGGAACCTAGATGGAAAGAAAATATGTAACAAAATATTACTGATGGTCTTCATAAATTCTCTGTCTACTTGGTTTTTGTTTTTGTTTTTTTTGAATGGGATGACTTTCTTGTGAGGAGAAATTAAAAACTTCAGAATACTTTTGGAAATAAAAAGCAAAATAATTAATGGACACTGGCATATAATTGGAGCAAAGAAAATAAGTAGGGAGGGTTGTCCAAGTCTTCCCAAGGATGAACTAGTCAGGGAATAACTAGTGAAAGTATTAAGTGCCAGACATAAACAGTTTTTCACACAATGCTTAAGAGTTCACATCTGCTAACAATTTTATTGATAACTTCAAAAGCCATTAGATAAGTTCAAGTAAGAAAAATACATTAAGTGATATTGAAAGATATGGTGATTTACTAAAGGTCTGCTTACCCTTTTTACCCTTTAGCCACAGGTAACTGATGATGGAAAGCTATGCAAATGCTCTTTATTTGCCCTGATTTCTTTTTTGAAACCTTACATTGAAATCCTTGATCAAGTACCTCTAATTTATATAATTCTTAATGTTTTCAGCATAGATGTGCTTACTCTCTCTTGTGAGTGACCTTCTGTTTGCTTATTAATTTTTTCAGGTCCAGGAAAGGAGTTCCAGTTGAAGGTCTCAGCTGTACACTTGAATAACTTGCAGTGCCTTGGTCCCTCTGTGTTGTGTATCTTGGTGTGTTTGGAGATCTGCTCTTGCCTGGAGATAACAGCCCCAAAATATCATCATAGCACTGAGCTTTCCATGGCTTTAGCTGCAGAGTTAAGGGTTGTGATCTTATCAGCATCTCCTCAGATGGATGGCTGTATTCACTAAAGCCTCAAAACCCTGTCATGTAGAGTAGCTTGGATCTATGGGCTCTCAAGTGGTGTATTTTACATTTCTGCTGACACTGGCCTCAATTAGCACTTTCTGCTGTGTTGGCAGTGATACGTGGGAATTAGCATATACCCTGCAAGCTCTGGACACTCCCTGCCCTGCTTGGTGTTCTGCTTTCTCCAGATTTATTTGCCCAAAAGAAACAGAAAAAAAACACAGAACAAATGACTGACTTTGGCTGCTGCATGAAAATGTTAATTTTGATCATTTTACAGAGCAATTAAATAAACATGGTAGCGACTATAAATTAGTAGAAAGGTTATAAGTTCAAATATTTGGCTTTAAATTCCTTTTAATACATCCAAGTACCTTGCCTGCAGCTGTCAACATCTGCAGGCCTGTTGTGCCTGGGGAGTGCAGCCCCAAGCTGAGGCTGCATCTACCAGCCTCCTTTTAGCTTACCTTTCTCTTTTTTGTGTGACTTCTCTTTATTTTTCTATGAATAAAAATTTGCACATATTAACTTATTTTCATCACAAGACTTTAATTGTTTAGAAGAAAAGATCTGTGGGATGCCTTCATATTTTCAAATGATAATCAGGAGACGATACATGAGGGTTTTTTAATATATTTTTTAATGTGATTCTCGACTCCTCTGCAACCAGAAAATGAAATAAAAAATGCAATATGAAAAATGAGTGTCTTTATTGCCACTCTCAAAATAACTAGGCCTGCTTATAACTGTTATTCATAATGACATTTTATTGCATGAACCTTGAAAATTATTTTCATTCCTTGATTATAAAGACTGTTAAGAGAACATGCATTTTGTTCTGGATGCGAATATACTGGCTGGCTTTTCACTGACCTTGAGTAAACCCTTAGCTGACACATAATTTTAGTTCCCTTGAAATCCATTTAAAAAGTTAGATTACTCCCAAAGCCCAACTTTAGCCTGTCCATAAAATGAGCAATGGATATTTGCTCATTTGTGCATAGTCCCTAAATGAGCCCACTGCATCTCACAGGTTTCCACCCACCTCATTCCTTCGAGTTCTTAAAAGTTTTATGGGAGCACATGAAGGAAAGAGGCATATATCTAAAAAGATTAATTTAAAAAGAAAGAAGAAAATATCTACAATAAAGTGTGGATGCAGGACTGGTACTTTCTCACAGTATAGTCCTTTGCTTAGTTTTGCTCTGACTGCAGGGTGACACACTTGCTATTTCCAGAGCTGACACACCATGAAGCCTAGGTGATTTAATCATGGGCATCCTGTTCTGTGGCAATGCTAGGAGAAAATAAAGGCAAAGGATTCTCATGTTACTTACCTAACAAAACAAGGTAGCCATCTGAAATGCATCCATGGTTTTTTTTAAGTGCTTCGCAGGCACATAATGTGAAAACCTCGAACCTTCTATGATACAAAGTCATCTAAAGACAAAATGCAAGCCTGTATAAGTATATAATGTGAAATTATTTTAAACAAACTAGTATACAAATTGCTCATTAATACTATTTATAATTAAGTATAATTGGCATTAAAAATACGCATTTGCAAACTTTACCAGTTTAGTCTTTGGAAATATTAGGTCTGATGACATCCAGCTTAATTTTTGGCTGCTCAGAATTGTGGAATTTCTGGAGTCCCATTAGGTGGCTCTGATTAATGCCAGTTTTCTTGGATTCTATCACTAGATGCACATAGAAAAGTAGTTCCTTTGTTCAATTATAAAATGGATTTGCAAAACTTTATTTTAGCCATTACTTGACTGGACTGCTTCATTTTAAAGTTTGAAGGTTATGCTTAATTTTTGCATATAGCATCTCCCTTCACATTGTAGAAATACTGGAGACTTGGACAGGCTGTAGCTGAAGTACAGCTCCTGAAAATGTTAGAGCCTTGTGTTAACAATTTTAAATAGTGGACATACTTTGTTAACTTTGGTAAAGTTTAAGGTTTCTCAAAAAGTTTCTTGCTTATTCAAGTTGCACAGATTTTACACATTATTATGGAACATTTTTTCTGTTTATGTCTTTTGGGATTTTGATTACTTTTATTTAATATTTGCTCCAGATATCATTAAAAGTTTATGGATTGGTTTGGATGCTAAGTATATTATTCAAACAGCTTCCAGAAAACAGGATTCCTCAGGAACAGGTAATAGAAAAAGGAATTTTGAAAGATTAGTGAGCCACTCATGAAGTAACAGTCTTGAGCCTAAGAAAATGTATGTTTTGGATGACTGGGCATTAAAGAGCCACACTTACTCAAGGGACACACAGGAGCAGCTGATAGGGAATTGAGAAAACTTTGCTGGTTTCCAAGGGTTGTCATTTAAGTGCAACTTAGAAATTGCCTTGTCTTTCTGGTAACTGTATGACCTATGCATCATTTTCTCTCTCTCTACCCCATCCTTGAGAAATGCAGCACAGGACAGAAGGTGACAGGAAAGAAGATTTTATTGATTTCTATGAACTTTCTAATGGTTTAATATTCAAACCACTCAGTGCTCTCATTATCTGTTAAATGTTCTTTAACTGCTGCCTGTCACAACACTGAAAATAGGAAACAAGTGCTTAAAGGAGAGCAGGATAGGCAGAATAAATGAGTTGCCTCAGCATCACCTACACTTGCTATCAACTCCTTTTGTCCTTTGTACAGGATTTTAATTTGGATATTTATGAACAGGACACTTTGATAAACTAAGGTTAGGAACTTCTGATGTCTGGCTTTTACTAGGTAAAACGAAAGAAGATGCTATCAACACTAGATTATAGTTCTAAAACAAGCCACTGAATTCTGGTAAATATCATATTGCATTCATATATATATTATTTTGTTGTTTTAAATTGCTAAAACTTCCCTTAAACCAAGCTGTGAATCCTTAAGGATTAAAGAATACAAAGGCATATAGAAACTTCTTTTAATCTATTTTTTTTTTAGAATTTGATTCATAACGTTTTATTACAGGGTATTGGCAGTTCTGGAATTCAGACAGTGAGCAGCTATTCAAAACAGATGCTGTCTAGGGAGATTGCTCTGCTTGTCCTGTCTTAGAACTGTTCTGTCTTAAACTTCATTAATGAAACTTTCCTTTTTATCTCTCTTCCTTTTCCTTCCCCATTTTAGAAGGATGATAGAGAGACAGGCAGACAGATACAGAGCACAGAATTCCACCCAGGGAAAAAAAAAGAACAGTGAGGAGGAGTTAGCCTAGAGCTTTGTATTTTTAAGTCTTTGCAAAAAGCTTCTTTTTTTTTTTATTCTTTTTTTCTTTTTTTTTTCCCCCTAGTTGTTTGTCATAGAATATAAATGGTTTGGTACCTTAAAGAACATTCAGTTTTGACTCCCCTGCTGTTGGCAGCCATGCACCTGGTCAGTCAAATTGCTTGGGGCCTTTTCCAACCTGGCCTTAAACACTTCCAGGAATGGGGCATCCATAACTTGTCAGAGCAACCTGTTCCAGTGCCTCTCACCACCTTCACAGAGTTCCTCACTAACATCTCACTTTAATTTCTCCCCTTTTAGTTTAGAACCATTCCTCCTTGTCCTGTCACTATCTTCCCATGTACAAAGTTGCTCTCCCACTTTTTTATATGCTCTCTTCAAGTACTGGAAGGCCACAACATCTCCCCAAAACCTTCTCTTCTCTAGGCTGAACAATCCCAACTCTCAGCCTATTTTCCTATGAGAGTTTTTAAAGCCCTCTGATCATCTTTGTGGCCTCCTCTGGAATTGTTTCAATAGTCCGCGTCTTTCTTGTGCTGAGGACCCTAGAACTGGATGCAGGACTCCAGGTGGGGTCTCATGGAGGTAAAGGTTCAGCTTGCTGGCCACTCTTCTTTGAATTCAGCCCAGACATGGTTGGCCTTCTGGGCTGGGAGTGCACACTGTTGGCTCAATCCAGCTTTTCATCCACAAGAATCCCCAAGTCCTTTTCCACGGGGTTGCTGTCAATGGGTTCTTCTCACAGTCTGTGCTCATCTCTGGGATTGCCCTGGCCCACGTGCAGCACATTGAACTTGTTGAACTTCAGGAGGTCCCCATGGTCCTGCTTTTCAGACTTGTCCAGATGCCCTCAGATGGCATCCTGTCCTTCTGTTGCATCACCTGCACCACTCATCTTTGTGCCATCTGCAAACTTGCTGAGGGTGCACAAGATGCCTTGCATAACTTAACCAAAATATCTGATTCTTATTGTGGCTAATATTTTATTCAAGTTAAATTTCCAGAGCTGTTCTAGAATTAATACAGTAGAAACTATTTTGCAATATTCTGCACTCCATACCTCCATGCTTATGTGTTCAGGTGCTGATTTTATTTTTTACATGTCAAATTGTAGTACAAATGTGCTCGAGTGAATGTAAATGATGCATTTTAAATTGTTGCTAGAAAATTACCCTAGTAATAGTGCAGTGCAGTTTCCTGTGCCATAATGTCATCCTGATTTCATTGCTGAGCACAGTGCCTTAATGTCAAATGCCAGAGTTCAGAAAAAAGTAGTTATTATTCTAGCGCCAGAATAGCACTGTCCCTTCTGCTCTGCCAGCTTCTGCAGCATAAACAACAGCTGTGGCTCAATGCTGTGAAGCAGTGTCTGGTGTACAAACAGTTGTTTTCATACCAAGGCTTGTGGGTCAAGGCAGCAGAGATGTCAAGGAGGGTACCACTGGTGGAAGCTTTCTGCAGTCTGCAGATTGCAGTGGGGTGTAAGAGAAGTGCTGGCACAGACATCTGTATCACTTCCCCAAGGACTGCATGCAGGGAGGGCTCCCCAGGTGAAAGGCCTTCCCAGGCTCTTGGACCTCTTGGATTCCCCTGAACAGAGTTTGTCCCAAAGGAAAAGAGCCCAAGCACAGAGCTGAATTTGAGATGCATTTCTGGTTGTGTTATATGCTGTCTTCCAGGAAAATGTGGGATTGCCCACTGAGCATTTAGATCTAAGTAAATATCATTCAATTGAGTGGTATTTTGTTTGCTGGTTGAAATATGTTACCAGCTTTTGCTGACCAGATCCAGAAGCTGATCTCTTCATCTAAAGGCCTTGGCTGCTGTCCCAGAGATCATTCAGAAATCCAAAGACCATTCACTGAATTTTTAAGTGGTCATGGTGACAGGCACCAGAAATGGCTTCATTTCTGCCAGTAAATAGGATTCTCTGAAACTGTGCACTAATAAATGCACTAATAAAAAAGTGGTCATTGTGTTTTTCCATACCTGTATTTCAATGTTTTATCAGCCAACATTTAATGTTTCAAACATTTTGTTCCAACAAATGTTTCAACATTGTTTCTTTAAAATAGTCATTCCCATATCAAAGGGGTGTTTTTGAAAATTACCTACTATTTTTGTTAAGAACCACTCCTTCATATATCCAAGGAAAAATGTTAATTTCTCAAAACATAGTTCCAGGGTGATAAACTATGCTTCACTTTTTACAAAAATAATTAACATTTTAACTTGCTAATAGATTGCCCAAGGCTTATTATAATAGATTGCAGAAATAACCACAAAACATGACTGTCCTCTGAGATTCAGTTCCATTGTCTCAACAAACTGCATATTTTTCAGATAGTATCTCATTTAGTTTTGGTTTTGAAGTCATTAAGCATTTCCTTGCAGCTTCAAGTAAAAGTCTAAAAATCTGGCAAAAGCCCCATGTAGTTTAATAATCCAACCATGAAATAAACAAAAAAGGTTCATTACTGCTATCTAATAATAAAGAGGTCTAATGCTATTTTTTGAAATGCTGATTGTAGAGTTTCTAGTTCTATTAAAGCCTTAAAAAACACACATTCTCTCTGTTCAGAGTATCACTGAAATGCTTTTATATTTTGGTGACATCCATGATTTTCTTACCGTGGTGTTTGTGCCCCTCTTCATAAAAAAAAATAAAGTGCATTATAGTAGCAGTAGGGAAAATAATATCTATCCATATGATATATATGCATGCTGTAGGATATACCAATATGGAGGTGAGTTACAGCAACTTCTCCAGCTTTGTCATGTAGGGGACATTGTATATAGTATTATAAACATGTTTAATGCCCATCTGTTGTTTGTGAATTTAAGTGTCTGTTCCTAATGGCATTGCTTGTAAATTTTCAGTACCACAATTCCTAAATCTGTGCCAAACAACATTAAATTCATTTATGGTGACACAGTTACAGGACTTGTTTTATGGCTCTCTGCACAGACAAAGGGTTGTCCTTTCTTTAATCTCTGTAGGAGCATTTTTACTGCATTTCTGCCCAGTGGGATGTAGCAGAGAGAAACTGTTCATTTGGCTTTGGATTCTGCTGCTCATTTGGTTTCTTACACATCCCCAAATGTGTAGCAGCAAAATACAAGTATCTTCAGCATATAAGGTGATCACTGGGGTTTATTTTCCTGGGAACTCATTTGTGGAAACAGATGTCCTGTCCAGTCTATGGCAGTTGTGGTACAAATCTCAATGGTGAAGGCACAAAGAGGGGTTGTGAATAGTGTGTGTCTGTGTGTGTGTGTGTGTGAAGGGAGTGAGCAAATGGATAAAATCTGCAGCTCCTTTGAGAGATGAGGAAGTAATGGGTCTGCTGTAGGGAAGTTTCAGGAAAGTCCTTAGATTTTATCTTCTCTGAGTGGAGTCCTGGGGTGTTGCAGTGTCCTCCGCTCATGCTGGTTGTCAGCAAAACATTATAGGCTGTGGATTCTTTTCCAAAGGAAGTGGTAAAAGCCAGATTATTTGCAGGGCTTAAAATTGCACTTGACAAAACCCTTGGCAAGGTACTGAGAAATTATGTTGCATTTGAAAGTATGCCAGTTTATGCTTCCCAGCACTACTCCTGCTGTGGAAATATCCTGCAAACCCAGATTTACAGATGTCTAAAGCAGCCGTGTGGCAACAGTGAGCCTTAACATATTGTAGCTGTAACATATGGAGTTGTGAGTCCTGTGAAGGAATTACACCTGCTATGCAGTGGGTTTGCTCAGTTTATCTGTGGAGAGCATGAGTGAAAGCCAGAATCTTGCACCTGGCTGCCCTGGGTGGCCAGAGGCTTCAACAGGAGATGCAGTGAATTCTGGCATCCCATGAGTCCTGGGAGATGCTGGGCTGGTCGTGGGAAGCATGTAAACTGCTTGGAAACAGGTCTAGAATGGCACAGAAGTTTGCTGGGTGAACTTCTAGGGAGCTGGTGAAACAAGCAGATTAGTTATGCAGATTTCCATCTGAAGGACACAAATGGGCTGAGTTTGAATGTACTGGTATTCTTTGATTGTAAAAAAGTTTCACAATTAAAAAAAAAAAAGTGTTTTTACTAATATACTGGAATCATGCTTTAATTGAATCCTTTGGGACCTGAAAAAGCATAGAAGATAAATTTTAGATGCATGCAAAAAGTTTCAGCCTAATGAATATCCTAGATAATCAGAAAGAATGCAATGCAAAATCCACCTAAAAAGTCTTCCAAAAAAAGTATTTTTTAATTAAAGGATAAGGATAATGTCTTTTGCAAGTGTCAGCTGGTATATGAAACCTATTCAGAGGTATTCAATGTTGATGAAGAAGTTATACACCAAGTTCTGTACAGGTGGGTGAGATGGGTTCCAGGATCTGATTTGCAAGTGCACTAGGGTCTACAGTTCTAGACAGATTGGGAAGGGTTCATTGCTTGTTGCTCTCTTTCATTTGAAAGACTTGTGGGTAGGATAATGGCTAGTTAATTCAATTTTGTGTTACCCATCACCACTGATGAGCAGGTGCCTTTACAGCTTTCTGCATTTGTTTTCTGGAATGAATTTGCCTATTTGCATATGAATTGAGTGGAGAATAGTTCTATACACAGGTACCTTCAGAGGCCTTTCTAATCAATGACATCCTTCTCTAAACTTCTGCGGGAAATAATCCCATCAGTTGCCTTAAGAAAATATACAAAAAATACCAAATAAAAAAAATTTTTTTGGTTCTGTTTGTTTGTTTGTTTGTTTTTGTTGGAGTTAATCAAAACAGGCAATTACCCATTATTGCAATAACATTAGATGAAACCAACACAACCTCACTGCAAAAGTAGTGAATCTCCACTGCTTCCAATGTAAAAATTAGATCTCTTGAACTGTCCAAAGTAAGGCTGATATTTTAACATGCAGCTTATTTTTTTCTGTTTTGCTTCCCTTCCTATTATTTAATAGCTAAACCCATCAACTCATTTTAAAGAATATATTTAGCTGACTGATTTAATCTAATTTTCTCATTGAACATTCACTGGAACAAAAAAGCAAATCAATACCACTCTTGGATATCTTCAGGATCATTTCAATTCCTGCTCCTCTGTGTCAGCCCCTGTTCTTTCATAAGACAATGAATGAGGCTGGTGAATGTGGATACTTAAAGGTTAGTATTCCGTGTCTCTGAAATGTATGAGGAAATTTTTGTTCTTGAGATGTTACTAACTCTGTGGTCTGCTTTGTTTGAGCAATATACAGCTGATGCATCCCTGGTTTGAAGGGAAAATACATCCCACTATTGCAGAAATGGTATCTTCATAGGCTGTTTTCTGAGCTGCATCTAAGACTTGTGTGTATTGGTTTGTTGTCCTGTTGGGTTGTAGTGGCAGAAACCTGTAAAGGAAACTTCACAGTTTCTTGTCCTTTGTTGGATAGCTTAGTACTTCTCAACTTGGTTGGTAGGTTGTGTTTACTTCTCTGCCAGCTTTGTGGGAAGCTGCTGTTTAAAGTTGTCAGGTTACGTGCATTTTTCTGCTTTCTGTTCCTGATTTATTTTTGTTTGTATTGTACTGTGCTCCAAAAAATTATATGTGAATCTCTCATCTGGATCTCAGATTCTAGAAAATCCTACAAAAAGTGTATTTCTAGACGATAAAAGCATCACTCTCATCTAAAGTTGCTTTGGAATGTTGCTAAAAGGAACATGGTCCCCATTTTCCTTAAACAGGTGGGGACATTCTTCTGTCTCCTCCCCTGAGAGGCACAACCCTGACAAGAGCTGTTTTGGGCATAGGCCATTACTTTGCAAGATCTTTGCAGAGTGGTTTGTGTGCTGGTGCCATGTGGAGCTAAGGTGATACATTAAACCATTAAAGCAATGACAAAAGCTGTGTTTTCTGGTAGAAGTTGAGGTTAGGAGGATGCTGTGACTGCTCATACCCTGAACCAACAGACTTCTTGCTGACTCAGGCAGCTGCCACAGGTTCTGCTGTCCAGAAGAGATGCTTATGATACTATTACATGCGGGACAAGGAATTTGGTGCTGATATATTCTGAGATTAACTGGAACCACAGTAAAATCCGTAAGAAATGCTTATGTGTAATCATTTATGTGATTTGGGTGTAATTTAAAGAACATTGTAACTAAACAGAGGAAAAACAGGGAAGAAAAATGAGTTTAAAGTATTTATAGTATTCATAGAATGAATGAACGTGTAAATCAATGTTTTGTTGTTTTTAGAAAACAGGAATAAATGGCTAGAAATGTAGACTGTTTTAAAAAGGCACAAAAAAAACTTTGTGTTCTTCTGCCATCTTTATCTCTGGAATACCATATAGTAAGTTTAGCTACTAAAAAGATAATATATTTAGTACCAGAACAAATTATGCTCATGTTACCTTGTCAAAAGCAGAAATAGCTGAGAGTGTAGACATAGCAATTGACAAAAAAGTGACGTTCAGTGATCTTTTAAAACAGGAAAATAAGTTTATAGTTTGTTATAATGAAACCGTAGCTTATTGTCAGATTATGAAATGGAGAAAGATCTTATATTCTTTAAAAAAATACTCTCATATTATGAAGAAAATTGTTTAAATAGGTTTTGTGTTACTAATATGTAAGATTACTAACTGTCCATGAAATTTCAAACTGCTGGTCCTTCTGCAAGGACCTAAGGCATATTATAGGATGATTAATACTCACAACACCCCTATGAGACAAGATCGAGTTTATACCTACGTCACAGAAAGATAAATTTTGGTAGGAGATACACTTTGACTCGAATATTAAGGAAGTGGCCATGGAAATGCTAAGCTTTTTTTCCATCAGCTTGTTTGATGAGTATTCTGTGGGTAAAGTGGCATAGCTGCCTTGTCAGTTCACTGACAAAACATGAAAAACTTGCACCAGTGAGACTTGTTTGGCCATCATTTTGCAAATGTCATTGTAGTGTGTAGCTCCTGAGTCTCTCACCCTCTGTGTTTTCTCTGGCTGAAAAAATTTGCCCTTTGAACCCAAACATGCACACAACTCCTGTCAAACTGTGTGTCCTTCAGCTTAGCAAATACATTGCAGGCACTCTGGTATAGATACCAATGCAATTTTTTTGCACATGTACACATTTTTGGGTAAAATGAAAAATAACTTTTAATCCAGGAATGTCTCCCAGGTTGTTTCCTGATCTTGGAAGAAACCTATATCTTTTAGGTATAAATACAGCTAAGATATACAAACATATTTAGCATTGTATATTGTGGTACTGAATGCCTATTTCTGAAAGCAGACATTTCTTTGTCTAATATTTTGCCAATACCTTTTTGACATTACAATATCCTCTTAAAAAATCTATTTGTTAGTAAATTAGAATATGCTAGCAATGACATGTAAACAAATACAGCTTCTTCATAACTAAATATACTCTTCAGAATTTACTAATAAGTATAGCTCTTTCTGAGAATAATTATCATTTTACTAGTTTTTCCTGACTCTTTAGAATCACTGATAATTTCATATTTGTGTTTTAAGACTGAGAAATGCCAGGAAAAAAATTCCATGGATAAGTATCTTCCCTTGTAAGTGAAGAATAGGCTTTGTTAAAATTATTTGGATTTTAATCAATGCTTTCTTTCCAACATTTGCTCCAGTAAAACAGATGGCATATCCAGGCTACCTTGAGTTTTCTAATTAAGACTTAAGCTTTTATGCTTTAACAATTTTAATTTTCAATTACTTTATGTTAAAAAATGTTCTTATAAAAGGAAAACTGTTCTTTACCCTTAGTTTACTGTAAAAGCGATTTCAGGTCTTCTTGGAAACTGAACTTGACTTTCTTTAGATATTCTGCTTATTTTCACCAACAGACTGTCAGGGTAAATTATGTTCTCATTGCAAATATGGTCAGTTCTTCAGGACTTTCTTTTCTTCTGCTTAAGATTGTGCTTGAATGCGAACATTCAAGAGAACTGAACTTTACTTTCATTTACAGATCAGGAAACTGATCTGTAAGTTATTGTTTGTATTAAAGACAAAAGAGAAATTAATAGGAAGGAAATTATAAGAGATGACATGCTGTACTTGGATTTCCATGTGCTGCTTGGGCATTGAACTGATGTTATTTGCCTCTTGCTACTTCATCAGCATCCAAAACCCTGCACATGATTTAGGCTGGAAAGGATTTTTGGTCTCCTCTAACTGCCTGCTCAAAGTGTTCACTGAACCCTTCCTGGCGAGGGATTATTTTTGAGCTCAATAAACCCCTGCCCTGGGGTTTTCCCCTGTGATGGCATGAAATACTTCTATATGTTCCTTTTCTGGGTTAAGCACCGAAGAAGTTGGCCCATCTACCTTGGTCAAAATCAGTAGAATTTGGTCCCAGATGGATGGTGTGTTATAGAATGTTCCACACTTGGAGCTTTTTCAGCAAGAAATTAGGTGAAGGATGAGATCTTGAGAACTCAAAAGATAAATTTAAACTGCTTCTGTGCATGTGCAGAGAATGTATTTGCTATGGGCCAATATGTCTCGATAACCAGGTCGGTTATTAAAATAATATTTGTTGAGAGTATTTTTATCTCTCTGTGTGCATATATATATAGAGAGAAATATATATATATGTATATGTATATATATATATATAAACATATATACTTGGAGTAGGAAAATATTTCTCCAAGTATGAGGGAAGAACTAAAATATAGTGCAGCATACAGTATTCACCTTTCATTTTTTTATTCTTTTTCTTATGGTATTTACATGTTGAAAAATTCTGGCAGATACTGTAAAAATGTATGAAATCTTATTTGATTTCAATCAACTATTGTAGCTGTCAGTGTGGATTTAATGGAATTCTTTTTTCTATGGACAATGAACACTTACCTGTAAAAGTTGAATCCATGTGACAAATTGCAGGCAGCTTGGGGTACTAGATCAGTAGGATTCCTTATCTAAATTGTTTCCATGTTAGTCTTCTTTTGTAGCACTGAATAATTTGGATAAATGACCTCTCAAATGGTAATTGAATTTCTGTAACAACAGTTGGGTGATGGTACATAAAAAGTAATAAAAGCCTTTAGCAGTGCTCTTTTCTGGAACTTGTCACAGCCTCTACCTCTGATAGTGAGTGACACTTATTACTCAAGTCATATTTTTTTAAAAGCTGTAGCTTTGCTGAAATTGTGTGTGAAAATATACTTCTTCTTTTAAGTTAATTGTATGCTGGTAAAATCAAACTGTGTTTTGGTTTTGTTAATAATAGAATGTTTTACAGGCAACTCGTTTTTCTTAAAGTATTTTCTCAAAAACAAAGGTCACCATTAGAAATTTAGCTTCCTTATATTTATATACTGGGAAATCAATTAATTTGTGAACAATTTCATTTTGCTGTCATAAGAGAAGTTAATTCTAGGTTCTTTGCATGACAGCTACCTAACTTGTATTGCCATGTGTTTGTTGACTGAAGCTCATGTGGGATCAAAATCCCCTCTACCAATACTTGGGGTTTTGATGATCTAGGAATTTGAGACTTGGCCTTTGAAATGCAATTATTGTGCAATATAGTCACATAAAAATGCAGAGAAAATACAAATTATAGGTAATACATTTTACATGAAATTACTTTTCCTGATTCTCTCTGACTGGTATAGCTAGGAGAATTCAAAATCTAACCTTTAAAATCATACCATATCTAGTCATACCTGTGCCTTGCAAGACATTTAAAGAACAGGTGCCAGCCAAGATGCCAAATCATCCAATGTCATCCCTATTGTTTGAACTGTGAGGGTCTTTTTCTTACTAAAAGAGGAATTATATTTGAGTAAAATCTTGTAAGCTCTCATGGACAAATTTATAGAGACAGAAGACTAATTTGCTGAAAAATACTTAAAAATGTGAAAAATACTTTTAATGTGAACTCCTTTCTCTTTGTAATTTGAGACAATAGTGATACCCTGAGAATGCATTATTTTTATTACTCACCAATCTCTGATATAAATTAATAAATGTATACATATTTGTGTGTATAAATAGAAATATATAGGATTCTATCTGAAGTTCCTGCTTTCTGGAATACAGGAGTGTTTCTGTGGTTTCAGTGTTTCCTATCTTGTCTTTATTTGGCTTTCTATAAAATGTCTTGTGATCCCACAGAGAGCATAATGTTTGTTTAATATAGTTCATAGGTCAAATACCTGTAATAATTGATACAGGCAATGGCATGAAAACAATTTGGGAATACTGGCTGCTTGGCTGGTTGGGACAGCAAAGGTCTTACAATTTTACAGCATGGATTTTACACCTCATTGATCACACAAAATGTCTAAATTTACTCAGTATAATGTGATTATTTGCTTTCTCTTAAGTCAAATTTGTCTGTTTTGACAGTACCAGATTATAAGTTCTTCAGACTGGTTAATTCTCCCTGTTTTTATGATTGAAAAATACATACTGCCCTGGAACATACACAGAAACTTTGATGAATAAGGGTAATAGATCTTTAGTCAAGACTGGCAAAAATTGTTCATCTTCTCGCCTTCTGTAACCCCCAATAAACCATTGCACCTCTCCCAGTAATCAACGGGGTGGAACCCTCGTTGTAGTTGGCACTAGCAGGACTGTGCGCATCAGTTTGACTGCCTTAGAAAATTGATTTTGATATGAGCAAGCCACTCCATCTTGAATAAAAATACAATAAAATAAATACATTTGTTTCCTCAAGTATCTTTTTCTTCAGTGTCTGAGTCCTGTATGTCTTCTCATCACTGTGATTTTTTTATTAGGATCCATTATACTTGCAAAATTATTAGTGGATTTCTGATTGTTACAAAGGAAGTAATTGTGCTGGATAGGAGAAATCAAAGCCTTTCTAGTGCATGAAAGTACTTGGAACAATTACAGGTTTATGACTGCTAGAGTTAAAAGAAATACAATTTATCAAAATGAAAGCTTGATAAGTTTTCTAAATACTGAGGGCATTTCAGCAATTTTTTAAATTCAAATATTAACAAAGCAAATCTCTAAATGAAGATAGTGAAAACTGACCTTTTTAGGAGGTAGTATAGTTTTGATGTTCATAAATAAAGGATGTCATAATTAAGAAGACGTGATATTTAATGCTATTTTAATCTGATGATGTCACAGTCTTGTTTGATTGAAAATACTGATCCCTTCTGAGCTGTTGTAAAGACTGTTCTCAATTATCATTCAGTAGAGGTCTGTGACAAAGGCTTTTACCATCAACCACTTTTTCAGTTTTATTTTGGTTAATAAGTTGATTCTCTGCTTGGGAAAAAACTGATGGTACTTGCCTCTGAATGTGGTGAGTTGTAACCATTTCCCTAGAAATGCCATTGCTGGAAGTGGTGTTCCTGGGGTTGGCATTAAAGTGTCAGTGCACCAACTGTTCAGAAAGCTGCTGAGTTTTGTGATACAAACGTTGCCATCTTTCAAGTGGACTAAGTAAGCCAAAAATGCTCTTTTGAGACCCCATTGGCTTCAAAGCTTCACTAGTCAGATAGATGTGACTCCTGTTTTAGTAATTAATGCACTTGTCCTGTTACTCTCTACGAAACTTCCCATCAAAACTTTCAAAATAAGTGCTTTTGATGCAATTCTTAAACCCTTACATAAATATCTACAAGTGTACAATCCAGCATTTGCTGGGTTTCCCTTCTGTTTTTAAACAAAAAGCTGAACATCTGAAATTCCTGAATGCTTTTGAAGCAGGTTTGTTCATATACAAACAGATGGTGTTTTTAGGAACCTGATTTTCCTGCCCAAACTTCTAATGAGTGCAGTCTTGCATGAAAAGTAGGGTTTTTTTTGTGCAATTATCTTTTGGAGGGAAAAAAAGGAAGTGCAGTATGGTACGCTAATAATGTCAAGATTGGGCTCTGGTTTTTAAATAATAATCTCCCTGCTCTTGAAAACTTAAACCTATTCCATTAATACTTTCTGTTCTCTTGTTTGGGACAAAGAGGTGCAGCTAACACCTGGAAGCCCCAGAGCCAGTGTATCAAATGGTAACAGGGATTTTTGCAACAAGAATCGGAGTAAATGAAGTAGAATTTTTGGATACTATCATCAGATGATGCATCTGGTTTCTGAGGCTTGGGAGTTTGAATACTGCATATGATATGTAAAACAAAGTTTCAGATGCTGCCCTGACTTCCATGGTATGAGCCCTTTATTGAATTTAGCATTTTTAAAGGACAGTTTTACTCTGCAGGTGTATGCCAGTGATCCAGAGGAATCTGGAGCCAAAGGCCACATTTATAAAGCTTCTCAATCAGTTCTGAGGCTTGTGTGAAATCACATAGTAGCTTTACCTCACAAAATCATAGAACCTCAGAACACTAAGGGATTGGAATGAACCTTGGAGATCCTCTAGTGCCAGCCCCCCTCCACCATGGGCAGGGACACCTTCCTCCAGAGCGGGTTGCTCGAGGCCTTATCCAATCTGGCTTTGAAAAATGCCAGGATTGGGGCATCCACAACCTCTCTGGGCAACCTGTTCCAGTGTCTCACAGTAAACCTGAATTTCCCCTCTTTCAATTTGTGCCCATTACTCCTTGTCCTATCACTGCAGTTCCTGATGAAAAGTCCCTCTCTGGCTTCCCTGCAGGTCCATTCAGATATTGGAAGGTTGTGAGCTCTCCACACACTCTTCTCCAAGCTGAACAGCCCAAACCTTGACAGCCTGTCCTCATAGGGGAGGTGCTCCAGTCCTTTTACCCACTCCATGATCCTCCTCTGGACTTGCTCCAACATTTCCTTCTTATGTTGGGGTCACCAGAACTGTAAGTGGTACTCAAGTGAATTCTTACAAGAGCAAAGTACGGGGGAGAATCACCTTTGACCTGCTGGCCACGTTCCTTCCAGATTAGTTGCTTTGTAGGTTACTTTCCTGCCACTTAAATTGTAGTGCCATCTTGAGCTTTTTATGTGTTCTCTAGGTGTACCTCTGCATGAAATGTTGAAGCAGAAGTACTGAACAGGTAGGAGAATATAATTTGTGCAGTAGTACCTTTTTTAATCTAAGTTTTTAGGTTTACATTTTAGGTGTCACTTTTTGTCTTGCTAGGAGTTAGTGTATAAACAGTTGCAAATGAAAATATTTTTTTCTTTATTTTTTTTCTTGAATTCTCATTTCAGTGGTTTTCTTTGAAGCAGCACTCATAAATATTCTTTAATAGATGAAAATATTCTTGAAGAGGAAATGCATTTCTAAAGTGTTGTAAATGTCAAAGCAAGGATGGAGGTAAAAATTATCTCTGAACTTAATATTTCTATTCAGAAAATTCCCCAGAGGGAAAGAAACTTGCAGAGAGCACTGATAATGCATAAATACCTATGCTGATTCAAAGAATGATCTTGGAGATCGGATGCATATTATGGTTTGTGGAAGGTCATATTTACTTTAAGTTACTTTGTTTCTCCTTGTACTGATAAATTCCTGGATGGGTATGAAAGAACTGAAACTCTGTTTCCCTGGGAGCTTCCCTTTCCAATCTTGGTTTAGATCAATAATCAGGGCATGAACAGGGGTTTTGATCATTCTCTGTCCTAATGGAACTTGTTTCCACAAGGCACACTCTTCTGCTTCCTCCATCCATGTGCTGAAGGGGTCTACACAGATATTGTACATATAGGAATACACAGGGAGATGAATCTGTTAATTATGCCCATGTTCTTCAGCATATGACATTGTTTTGCTTTACAAATCATGTATTCTTTAGCGTTTTATAAAATTTATCAAAGTAGATGATCAAATTACAACAGTTTTGGTTGCTACCAAAAAAAAGCCTATGAATACATCAGAGAGTAATAGAATGCATCAGGATACATATCTGTGAATAAAATGTTCTGAAAAGGCTCAGAGTATTTCTTGTGGAGAGACAGTAAAATGCTTACATGGTGAGAACTGAAAATCAAGGTTCAGTATGCTGGAGAGCATTCAGAGAAACTGAGGGAAGTTTTCAATGCTGAAAAAGGGCTGGAGTAGGAGATCAAATTGGTGGTAAATGGAAAGCTGGTGAGTAGATAGGATTAATCAGATTGCCAGTAAATTTCAGTAACGCACAGCAGATTTCTACTGAGGTAGAAAGTAATATCAAACTCAGATGGAATGATGAATAAAAATGCAGTGTGAACATAACATATGGAAATTGTAAAGGGGATTGTTATATCAGAATGAAGCACTTTGTCAAATGTACCTGTTGATACTGGTTTTTACTTACAGTGACCGAAAAAAGAATATTTTGGTAGGTTATCTGCTTACAGGTTTTTCATATCATGTAGCAGCTCTGGGGAACAGTAGCATCAAGGACAGGTAGGAAGTCCCTGTGGCTCTACCAAATAGGAATTTTCCCTTCAGCTGTTAAATATTTTATTCTAATATTTGATTCTGAGTTTAATACTCAGAATGTCTCTTGGGACATAATTTCATTTTCTGGCTTTATATACTCTCCCCAAAATGTGGGAATATTTGTACTGTGAGAGACACAAACATGAAAGAACAAGGTTGACTACTGAAGGCATCTGTTGCTCTCAGTAGGAATAGAATCCCGAGGGAATGGATGATCTGAGCTAATACAAATTGTGAACTATGACACATTCATTAAAAAGAAACCTCAAATAGGATTCTAACTTCATATGCTCTGGGAAAAAAGTCCTGGACCTGCAATATTAAGCTAATTATGGAATGAATATTTATCTCTTGTCTTCTCTTTCGGTCAGCTGTTTCTGTTAACATTGTGTTCTGAGACTTGGCTTAGGAGTCTGTGTCCATTGTGTCTCCAGTTGTCATCTTCTGGCTGCTCCTTACTTTTATCACAGGCTGAAATGTAATTTCACAAAGCTTACACATCAACATTCTTGCTTAGTTTTCAAATTCTCCTCAATTTTGGAAATACACATAAGATTTGTCAAACTTAATGCTGAAATAAAGTCATATTTACTGCAGGTTAGAAAAATGAATTTCAAGTAGGAATACTTTGAATAACATAAGTGTCCTTCCTTCTCCACAGGCTGGACTGAATAAGATAAAACACAATAAGAATTGAGATAAGTGTTTCTTTCAAAGCAGTCTTCTTTTTCATTATTGTTGGATGCATTTCTTACTTTTCTTTGCACCCAGTTTTTAAATGCTACTAGTTTAGGTTGAAATGAGCACTTCTGTGTCTATGATTCTCTCCTAAGACTTGAAATTTCATTTCTGGATTGGTCACAGTTTGTAATTCCTGCTGAGTTTTTTTTTTTGTTTGTTTGGCTCTCCCCACCTCCAGCTTTGATATCTGGAAAGTTAAATTAAAACCTCTCAGTAATTTTTGCATATCTACTTTTATAAAATTTCAATAAATTATATTTTGCCTGAACTTCAAATATTTTCTTTTGAAGCTGGCATGATTACTTACATAACATGCTTGGGAAGTAATTCTGGGGTCAGTCCTGATATACTGTCAATTATAATACTCTGCTCCAGTAGCTTGTGACCATACTGTCATTAATGGGAAACACTATCTTTTCTCCTATAGAGTCTTTTGTTCTCTTAATGTGCAGTTTTATCTAAGTTCAAACCCTCTTGAAAACGGTGGGAGGAGGAAGAAAAGCTGATGTAGTTGTCTCATATAGCAAAATACAGGCCTATGCCATCGATAAAGGACTCTTTGTCTGCTGCAAGTCTAGGTGCTTTCAGTTCTAGCCACAGACTTCTAATCAAAACGTGAATGGGGAGAAGTGCAGGAAAGGGTGGTTTCCTCCTGTCTCCCTTTCACTACAGGTCTAGGGCTGAGCTTGGAAGCAGTGATGTGAAGGGTTGGCAGAGGGAGAGGTAGGAGTGCTTTACCTAAATTCATCAGCAAGGATGGCATTAATAGCAAATTGGTTTGAACAAGCTACACAAATTGTTTGGATTAAGAGGTCCAAGTCATCTTAATCACACATGAGAGTGGATATCCCAGAAAGACCTTTTCAGCTCTGTGTTTCCAATTTAACTTTTCTGGATTCAAATGCCTTAACTTCTATCTATGCATCACAGTCCTTCAGTTTCTACTTGTGTGTACAAATGGTTGTGAAGCTGATAGTCTAATAATTGTTGGGATCTTGGAGGAAACAGTCTTTCTCTCTAGTTACAGCATAAGCAGGAGAGGGTTTTTTGTTGTTGCTCTTAGGTTGGGGGTTTTGTTTGTTTTATTTCCCCAGAAGCTTCTGCATGAGACATCAGCAAGCGTTTTGGTTCTGTGTCTCAGAGCCAGTGGCCATGCCAGCAGTGGTTCGTGGCTGTGAGTCAAGATTACAACTGCAAACAAACAGGACTTCAGACCTTCAGAAGCTCAGTTTGAGCTGATGGTCTTTTTTACAGCTAATAGCACAATAAAGACTAATAGTTTACAATCAGAAGTGCAATTGCGTTGTGATGGCAGTTAAAACCTTTGCCAGAGAAAATGGTTCTCATTTTCTTTTATTTCTGAAACTGTTAAGTTGTTGTTCCAGTCTGCTTTTCTCATTGACACTTTGTCCTCAAATTTAGAAACTTCAGGCATCATGTTTCCTGGTTAATAGGATTTCACTACAGTCTAATGTTTCTGTGTGTTCTGCAAGTAAAGAAGAAGAAGAAAAAATCCAAACCACAACCCGCCACAAAAAACTTGTCTAGTGTTTTTTATTCTATAACCCACTTCTTTACATAACTCTACTAAAACAACTTTTTTTTAATTTTTTTTTGCATATCACTCAATTAAGCTCTACCATTAAACTAGCACACTGAGTTATCAAAAAGAAAAAAGAGGAAGATAATTTCTGTTCTCTTCAAAATGATGGGGAAGCCAATTCTTTTAATGTATCTTGTTATTACAATTTTAAAATATGGGAAACTATTTAAACCCCAAAATAGAAGGAACTACCTGTCTATTGTATGTGTTAATGCAGGAAATATGCCTTTTAGTTTTTCAGGTTTGATGGGACATTCAAATTGCAAGAATGACAAAAACCTGTCTTGCCAAGGAGTCTGAGCCATGAAATTTTTGGAAAGCCAAAGTATTATAGGGTGACTTGTGTTTTGTCTCTGAGATTCAGCAAAAAGTTGACTTTCAATTTCTTTACTTTTTTTTTTTTTTTTTTTTTAATTGCAGGGGACATCCACTGTGGTTTGATTGAAATTTAAAGCATTTTCCTGATATGCACTTTCTGATAGCCAGGGCTGCATAAGTATACTTCTTGGCAAATTATTTCAAGGTCATTTTTTTACCAGCCTCATACAGTCACAGCTGTTTTAAAAATCATCTTTTCTTCAATATGGATTATTCCTGCAATCCTGGGTTTTCTTAGAAGTCTTTGTTGTTAGAATTAGAGTTCTCAGATTATGCACATGTTTACAAGAAGTCATAATCATGCTTGACTTTGACATTCCTCTCCAGCCTTAAATGCAGAACAGGTGTTTTGTATATAGAACAAAATAAAATTGCTAGAAAAACACCAAAGGTTCAGTGTTGCTTTCTGAAGGACCCTTATATTTTTTTGCTTGAAAAATGTCTTAATTATTTGATTGCTTATGCTTTTGTTTTCTTTTCTTTTATAATCTCTTTTTAAAAACTCTATATCTGAATTTTCACCACCAAAATCTTTGTGCCATTTAAAATGATACCCTTCAAACCCAAGGGAAATGGCAGGAGGAATTTTTGCACTTGGTTTAAGCTAACAAAAGAAGATCATTAAAATTTGATCACCTTCTTTTTAAATAAAGCACTGCTGAAAAAGGAAAAACAATTGCTCCTGGAAGACCAGATTTTTTTTTTTTTTTATTTTATTTTTTATATCAGTTGGTGATAACTATCCACTAAATTACCTAGTAAAGGACCTGAGAAAGATAAGCTTTTTAAACTCCTCTTTGGAGAAGAAAATGAGCTCTGTATGTGTCCACAGGAGTAAACTAGTTCTGTGTTTCAATGGATGGTAGTGGTTCTCAAAGTTCATGTTCTGGGAAAAAAAACTAGAACAGGAGGTTCAGGATGAGGCAGAGGAAGGGCCCAGCCCAATAGTTTACCTTTAAGAACTAGTGACTGATATAAAATCTGTTTTCCCCCATTCACGTACATTAACCACTTCAGTGACAGCAATGTCTTGCATGATTTAAAGTGAGAATTGGTTTACTTCTTGTCTGTGGGCAGGTGTGTGCATTTTGGTGACCTGTGTGAACTGCAGGCTCACAATGGTGCAGTTCTGGGAAATCCTTCTCACACTGCTGAGCAGGTTCAGCAGATGGCATTGCTCCTAAATGATGACCTTGAGACCAACTTTTGATGAAAAGTCACAGGCGGGAAAGCAAACTGCTAACAGATTCTTATGCTAAGAGAAAGTTTTGTGCATGAAATCTTGCATGAACAAGGCAGGGAACATGCTTAACCTGATCCATTATATTTACAAAGCCATGAATTTATTCTTCGCTTATTTAAAATATTAATAGTGTAAATAGAATTTTAAAAAATATTCTAATTGCAGTAGTATCAACAGCTCATATGGATATGAGATATCATAGTGTGACAACTTAATGACTAGAGACATTCAGGAAAAAATTTGGCTTGCATATCATCCTCCCCTAGACAGTATTGTAATCTTCCCTGATACTGTAGGATGTTTTGAAATAAGATGTCCTCATATTGATACTGTTGTGCTTTTATAGATCACTTGCAAGGCAGTCACACAAACTACTCCTGGATTTTTCCCCGGTGTTTTTTTTTTCTCAAAAGATGGAATGTTCCAAAGAAGCCAAAGCAATATCTGCTAAAATAATGAGAAAACAAGTTATATCTGAAGACATCATATGAAGTAGTCTAGATAATGATAAGGTAAAATAATGTGGGATAAAATGTGATTACTAAATCAAAAGGAACTTGAGGTTGACAGTGGAGTTACCTAATAGAAAGGAATGAAAACTGTATGACATACCATAAATACTTGAACAAAATTGCTAAGGGCATCTTTGCAATTAAGATGCTTATACCTGACAAGTTAGCTGTGTACTGGAAATTGTGAGGGATTGTTGGGGCTTTTTGTGGGATTTTTCTCCCTCCACTCAGTCTTGTTCTTTGGACATAAGATAACTCTAATACCTTTTTTTTTTTTTTGACTGAAGAGCTTATCTCTTCCATTTTTAATACACTTCCTACAGTAAAGATAGCTGTCCCTGTTCTGATGGGAAAAAGTTTGATGTCATAATTTCTGTAATATAAAGCATGATTTCTATTTGGTGACTGAAGGTGTATATTGAGGCACAGACCAGCTGATATGAACTGGGAAATTTCTCCAGGGCTTAAATGGAAGTGATATTCATATCCACTGTATAAGACCCTATGAAGTTTAAAGTTTACCTTCATTCTTCTAGTGTACAGATGTTGTTTTCTTCTAGCAGTATTTCTTCTCCTCACAATAAGAGATATGAGCAGAGCTATTCCTCTGTATCTTTACAATCCTGATTATCAGTGTTGATTATATAATGTATGTGTGTATTATAGCAAAATTATTAGCCTTTGTACTGATCTTTAGAGTTTGGAGTCACGATCATTACCTTATTAAGTTCATTAAGCCTTTTACTTATCCTCTTGTTCTAGGCATCAGAGTCAGATATTTATTTACAGGCAGTTGATAAAGTTATTCTTTACTCACCTTGACCATATACAGGTTATTATCTTTGTCACTGACTTGTAACTTTATAATAGCTGAGTTTATAATCACACTGCTTTAGTTCCTTAGGCTATAGAGCTGAAAAATGGTTTGTGTTTATGCTTAAGACCTGTATTTGACCACATCTTAGAGTGTTGTCTCTAGAAGACTGCAATGATTTCATACTCAATTCTCATACTTCAACATTTAGTTTCCTGAGGTCTCATGCACATGGTCCCAACTACCTGCTAGTTACACTACACTACCTAACACTAACTGGTCCCACCTGGGAGCCAAAAACTGTCTTTCAGTGATGCCTTTGGGTCACATGTGAGACTGAAAGCCCTGGTTGCTCCATTTTCCTGCTTTTAATCTCGAAGGTTTACTTCGCCTCTTTTCATCACTGGTTCCTAGGGACTGATTTAAAATGGTATGAAAAGGGCAGATTTTCCTAAGAGGGAGGTTTTCTTGAAGCCAAGAAAACAAGTATTTGTGGCCATTCTTGTCAGAGAAATGGCTGTATGGTTGCAGAAGACTATGTAGTAGAAGGTAGGGAAACAAATGATATTAAATAGATATTGAATAAGGCCCTCAGAATCTCCCCACTGTAAGTAGTATGCACCTTCAGGACCCTAACACAGACTCACATGTTTCCTTTACAGGTCCAGCAAAACATGGGTGTGATACCCTCTGATTCATATCCCTGATGACCATCTCCTGCCTGAAGCACAAAGTGGGTTGATTTTTCAGGCTTAATCTGTATCATGAAGCCTAGCTGAATTTCCAGTTGCCTGGAAATGATAATAAAATGATTTTTGGAATGTATTTTTTGTTGCCTGTAATGAAAATCAGAGTTCAGAGTAGAAAAGTTATTATCTAGTTTAGAGTAGTAGTTTTCAGTGCATATAAACCTTTCTTATTACTTATGAACGAGATTCAGGTTTATGAAAACATAGATATGATCAGATCAATTCTATTTAAAATGGTTTTCCTCTATGTCAGAGTCAAATTTTATATCTTTATGTGACAGCTCATCAGCTGTATTATGTGGGAAGAAGATCCAGGGATCCTTATTACAATCACAGCTGCTCTAGAAAATCTGGAGTAGACTGGTAACTGGTCTTGTTCCCCGAAGGGCATTACTGAGGAATTCCACAAGAATGCTGATAAACTGTTTTTCTTCTCAATATCTGCAGGACCCTGCCAGGAGGGAAAATGACCACAGACCTAGCAGTGTGATAATTTAACTTATTCTCAACACTGGTACTTCATATTTAGTAATTGACAGAATCAAATTTTGGATGAAGGAGAGCGGTTGCGAAATTGCTTCAACCAAGATATATGCTTTGAAAAAATATTTCTCCTGTCTTTCTGCTCCCTGAGATAGTAGCTGCAGTATATTCATTCAAATACATTGCAATTCATGCCAGATTAAGGATATGAAAACTTAAGGATATGCACTTTTCAGTCTTAAATTTTAGGTTAATTAGTGCATCAAGCCATAACTAGCATAAAAGGGGAAAGAAAACACATGAAAACTATGGGGAAGCCCTTGAATTGGAAGAAGAAATCTAGGTTTTGACCATTTATGGGAAATCCTAGGGGCATATAAATTGCAGTAAGTTGCAACAGATAATTATTGAGACTATGAAGTCAACCTTTCTTAAATAAACTATATATATTTCAGGTTATATATATATGTGTGTGTGTGTGTGTGTGTGTGTGTGTATATATGTATATGTGTGTGTGTATATATATGTATATGTATATTTACATAGGTGTCAGTACATATATGTAGTGAAAACAAGGTTCTTCAGAATTTTTACTTACTGGCCTAAGCTGTACTAATTATTATACTTTCAGAATTCTCATGGCTGACTTGGTGCAATGACTATTCTGTTGTCTTAAGAATGCTGCATACCCAGTGTTGTCTGGTTTAGAACTAATTTCTGATACTTTTCTCTTTAAGAGGTTAATGTAGGTTTTGGGGTCAAAACAGAACCTTTACTCTTTTTACTTTATATGGACATGATATGGTTATGTTTTTGTTCTATCAAATCTCAAAGCCTTATGGAACTTACAAACTATTACAGCTATGGTTTCTGTAATGGAAAAGATGATTCCTTCTGGTTTATTCTGTTCATATTTCTCTTCTGTTAAGTATAGATATAAATATGTGCAGAGTCTGATACAATTATATAAGAACTTTTCTCTTGGAGGCTACCCCCAATTTTCTTGTAAATTGAACTAAGGTAAGAGTCCAAAGCCACCAAAAAAAAAACCAGAATCTCATATACTTGATATTAGTATGCCTCAATCATTTTTTTATTTGAGGATACTCAACAATAATATATTTTTAAGTTGAAAGGTATGACCATACATAGAAAACAGGATCTGTATTATAAGGAAGATAATATTTTAGTTGTCTGCATAACATTTATTGATAACACTGCCTATGCAACTTTGCATACAGGTATTCAATATATATTGAACAGTAAAAGTTAGTACTCTGGCTTCTGCAGTGAGAATTTTGCAGTGCACAGAAGTTAATGTGCAACATGAAATCGGTATTATGCCATTTTATGTTTCAGCAGGTAGGCCCCAGCCTTGTTTATTCCCCAGCACAAGCCGTGGGCTGGCTGTAGGAGGTCAGGCTTGGGAAGTTGCTCATGTTTGACACTGCAGCATTTGGGAGTGATGAATATTTAATTAGGCAAGTGTGGACCGTGGGGGAGGTTGAGGCAGCTGTAGTTCCTGGTTGACTGTCTGCAGTATTATCTTAGAGTGTTGTGTGAAAATGAATCCTTGGGGTAAGCTTCAAGGACACTGAGTAGGTAAAAAAAGGCAGAGCAGCTAGCTCAAGGAAGGTAGGAATAATATAGATAAATGTTTTAAGTATTTCTGTTACACTGGTCAAAGATTCTGGTGGGCTTAGCCAACATGTTTTATTAGTTTACATAAATGTATTAGAAAATTCAGTTTGAACCTATAGAGTCTGAGACTATAACAGCAATGAAAGTAATTTATGTTATGCTGGTATTAACTATCAGAATAGAGCACATGTATAATTTGTTGATATTAGGCAAATAGTGTGAGATAGGAGTCATTTCTCTGTAGTCCTATTTTAAACACAGCAACAGAGCTGTTTGAAGATATTATTCTTAGCAAGCTTTCAGGAGAATTTAAAAACTACAGACAAAAGTAGGAAGCTGAATTAATTTTCAGTAGCATAGGCCAGGATAAAGGTTTCTTACTATTTTGTGTTCCACATTTAAAAACATTGCATGCAGTCCGGATAAGTGACAGTTGAGCTAATAGGAAGGTTTTAATTCTGCTATGAAGAGTATAAAAAATTAAAGAAGGTTAATAAGTCTGTATTCATAACCAGGAGCACTGGCAGTCCCCTCACTCTCTGGGCTCTGTGGAAGTTACTGTTCCTACAAGACAGAACAAGATCATGTCCACATCCAAGGTAGACACCATATTAATATGAAATGCATGGAGGAAGAAATAGTTTCATGTTCCTTGTTGTCACTATAATACTCAGGACAGACAACAAAGAACAACAACCATTTTAATCTAAGTAAATTTAGCTATCATGTTACTGCTAATCAGTTAGGGAACATATGCCTGCATCTCTGCTTCCCCAGATCATCTTCTATCATATAACAATATCTGGTCTGTGTTAATATCCAAGACTAAATCTGGGCAAATGACGTGCAAGAGAATTTTTGTTGCTATTCACTGGCTGTGGCTAAAAGTGGTAGCTGATATTTTCATGGACATCATGAATAATTTGGAATTACTTCTGCGGTTTCCAGTGACTTCTGTGATGAATGACTCTCATCCTGCTGCATCCACTTGAATAATGATGGTGAACTTGAGACACCTCAGTGCACAATACTGTCAAGTCAAGAAGTATAAGTCCACGGAAGAGCTATTGAAATAAATACAGTAGGGACTGTGATTTAAAAGGACCCTTACTTTTATGACAGGCAAGGAGCAACTGAAAAGAGATCTGCTGATGGCCATCTACTTGTGGCAGCTGTTTATTATGATCTGTCGTAAACATCTTGCTGTTACCTTGTGCTCACCCATCTGTTTGTTTCTGCCCATCTGTTACTGGTTGCCATGTGCTTAAGTTGTAAATATCACTACTGTTTGAAATAAAAAGGTTAAAAATCCTTTGATTAAAAAAAAAATCAGTTATTTAATTCAGTATTTACATTAAGGAAAAAAAAAGCTCTTACAAGCCTCTGGAGTCAACATTGAGGAAGCTCTGTACAGGTTTTCTGTGCTCCTGGATAACTTCCTGTGGTTACCCTTTCTGATGAGGTTGAAGCATTTAATTGAGTTGATTTTTGTTGTAAGATTTCAGTTTGCTTTTAGTCAATAATAAGGGCTAGTTCAGGAGGAAATTTTGTTCTTTGAAGTCAGAGGATTGTGTGCAAATGAAAGAGGCAAATTGCCTGCAGGAAGCCAATCAACTTGTGCTCTGTATATGTCACTTCAGCTTCTGCTGGAGTTTTTTATTCCCAGACTAGCAAATTTATATTTGGCATGCACTGTCATCCTTATTCTATAGGTTTCTTCTCATCAAATAATGGTGATGGCTTTTTTTTTTTTTTTTTTTTTTTTTTTGTCTCCCTAAACTATGATATGTGCTTTTGGCATTTGAGTCTTCGCCATTGTTACTTAATATGACAACAGCCACATTTAATTTCTTTTGAAATGTTTTAAGAAATGTTTTTTCTATGTATTTTTTTTTAAAATAAAATCTGTATTTAGTAACTACTTCTCTCTCAAAACATAACTATCATGCTAGCTACTTCAGCATTATTCACCATTTTATGCCAGTCTATTGCAATGGTCAATTCTGAGACATGCATTGCTTTTGGGGTTTATATTTTTTTCTTTTTTGAAAGAAGGGTCATCCACAATGTTCTTCAACCTAAGGAATCTAAAAATCATTTGCTTTCTTTACTTATTTTAACACGTATTTTCATGTTGCTGTTAATTTCTCTTTTGTATTTCTCTTGGTTTTGTTTGTCTTCTTTTAATAGTGAAATAATATTGCTACACAGGAACAACTAAAGAAATACTGACACATACATGCCAATAATGACCAGCTCTGAACTACAATATTGGTATAGGTTTTTTTTTTCTTTTGTAGTGTTAGACTAAAGCTATATCAATGTGTACCCTCCTCTAAGGATGGTTAGGTTGCACTTCAGTTGACATCAAGTGGGCCTGGGACATAGACCTGTGATGCTGAGACCCTAACTGAAGTTCTAAAAATGCATGTGGAATTTCATCTTTGGACTGAATAGAATTTAATTTCATACGTATTTGGTTTTGCACTGCTTTCTTGCCATGTTGACAAAGATTTTTAGGATTTGTCTTGTAGCTTTGTGTAGAAATACTCACAGGAAGAAAATATTTAATATTATCAATTAATTTGTTCTGACTGTGCTATACTATGCTCTGTACATTCAGAGAAATGTTTCCATCTTGCTTTTAAACTTGACTGCAGCTGTTGACAGTCTTTTACAAAAACTGCGCATTTCCTCCCTAAACTGCCTTCATTCTTGCCAAGCACTTCAAAACAAAGTAATTTTGTATTTTTTGTTATTTTAGGAGCCCATGAATTTCACTTGGTGAAACAATTTGAAAATCCAGTTTACAAAGAGCTTTTACTTTTTCCTTACATTTTTTTCCCTCATGTCTGAAAACAACTTTTATTATATATGCATGTCTTTTATTCCTCCTCCACTGTACTCAAATAGTGTTTTTTCTAAGTACCTCATTCCAAAGTCAGAATTTCTAGGAACTGATGCAGACCCTTCTGACATTAAGAGGATCTTTTTTCAGTGGGTTTTAGTTCATCTCTATGGATTATGAATTATTAGGGATGGACCTAGCTTCTAGATATAAAAAGTATTTTTATACCTCAGTGCAAAGAGACTGGCTCTGACTGAGGACCTTAATGTGTCCTGTCAATTAAAAAAAGATAAAAAAGGTATATTTACCCATTATAGAAGTTGATGTTGTCCAACTGTCCTTCATATTATTTTGCTATATTTTTCAAAAGTACTATGGTGGTTTCATTACAGTGTTCTATTCTAACTTTCCTGTCCCCTTTTCTCTGATCTGCTCTCTTGATTTAGGGAAAAAAAAAAAACACTTTAGTCTTAGTCAGTCTTTCCTGACGACCAGAGAAATATTGGGAGATAGATTTAGATTCAATGCTATCAAAATACTGCACTGATTGTTAAAAAAATATCTTGGTGAAACTAGATATGAAGTCTTCCTTAGGAACATGAACTCTTCCTTAGGTGGCAATCACTGTTATTGCTGTGTTTAAATGTAAAGGCTTAGGAAACAGTGTCAGAACTGGTACAGCTTTATTTGAGGGTTTTTTTGGATAGAGGAAAAGCAACACATGGTCCTGGTGGTTCATGCTCATGGCTTTAGAAAACCAGTATTACAGTTGTTCAGGCTTCAGTTATTTTCAGTTCCTTATTTTGAAGTAACACTGCTAATGAAAATTCTATAAAGCAATTGGAGATGTCAAAAGATTAAAAAGGTCAAGGACTCCAGCTCATAACCATTTGCATTGGCCTCTTCAGTCCTC
The DNA here is from genome assembly GCF_049639895.1 of Pseudopodoces humilis. Lineage (NCBI taxonomy): Eukaryota > Metazoa > Chordata > Aves > Passeriformes > Paridae > Pseudopodoces > Pseudopodoces humilis. The sequence continues at coordinate 17,029,841 of NC_142205.1, read as the reverse complement.
TTCTAAGGAAGAGATACAGAGTTACGGTTTCAATATCTCTTTACCTCTAACAAATATTTAAGGAGCTTTCCTTTCAGAGACCAGAGGAGTTCAGAAATTTGTAAGGCACACTGGCATCTCCAGTACCTCAATACTAGAATTTGATGGGGTTTGTTGGGAGGGAGGTATTGGGTTGGGGGTTTTTGTTTGTTGTTTGTTTGGTTGGTTTGTTTGTAGGTTTTTGTGGGAGGTTTTCCAGGTTTGGGGGGGTGTTTTTTGGGGGGTTTCTTTGGTCAAGCTGCATTGTGTCTTTTCAGAAAAAAACTGTGCCAAGAAATTAGTTCCTGCTTAAGAGGAGTAGCTGTAGGAAGTAGTGCAAACACGCAATACTGGAATTTGTCCATATCCTTCTCAGACTAATCCCTGTGTTGGAGAAACCTGGGGGCTTCTGTGAGATATTTCATTTTGGTTCTTTCCATTATCTGTGTAGCTTCACTGGAAGCATAAGACTGCATGCTTGTGCTTCAGATAGCAGGCACAGAAACTGTATCATCTAACTGCAACTTTGATAATGCTTTGATGTATTGTGTCTATAATGCATTTATCTCTGCTCACTGCATAATATAGACAATAGCTTGAAGATGTGCATTTGTGTTTATTGTAATTTTTTAAAGGCATTCACCAAGATGTTTTATGGTCAGTGCTGCCCTTAAAATTAGATCAGTTGACGATTTTCTTCTGTTAAGCTTTTCCTTAATGGGTTGGGGGTTTTTGTTTGTATTATTTCTTTTTCTTTTTTTTTTTTTTAACTGTATTAGGCATTACATATTGCATCACCCTCTAATGCAATAGAGCTGTTCTCGATGAGGGAAGTACTCTAAGGGAAAGGAAAACATATTCTTTGGTTTCTGTGGTTATGGATATAGATTACAGCAGATATTTTTTATTAATAAGAAACGCTTCTCATTAAGTTGGAAAGCAGTGAATTTATAAAGGAACACCAAGGAGCACAGGTAGCTTCCTAGCGAGACTTTCTTGGAGACATTCTAACCACACAATGCTAACTGTGCCAGAGCCTATTTCCCAGCTGCCGCAGGTCAGGGAGCGGGGAAGCAGGGGCAGCTCCCCGCACACAGGTACCCGCAGGGCTTCTGCTTCCTCCTTCCTGCCGTGTGGGTGTGCAGTGCCCCGGCCTTCCCATGACCTTCGAGCAGGTTACGGGCCCCAGGCCGACATGCGGAGCGCGGGTGGAGGGGAGCCCCGCCAGGTCACACCTCGATCACACTCCCGCAGGTCAGGCATGGGCAGGACCGTCCCCTCGGCCCCGGCGTGCGCGGCCGGCCGGCCCGGGGCTCTGCTCCGGGCTGCCTTCGCCTCCGCCCGGCCCCGCGGCAACGGAGCAGCGCCGTGCCCCGGCCGGAGCCTCCGGCCCGCCCGATGCTCGCGGGAGGAGCGCAGGGCGGAGTGGCTCCCGGGGGCTGTGCGGTGCTGGGCTGTGCGGTGCTGGGCTGTGCGGTGGGGTGCTGTGCGTGGTGCGGTACTGTGCGGTGCTGTGCGGTCCGGTACTGTACTGTGCAGTACTGTACTTTGCGGTGCTGTACTGTACTGTGCTGTACTGTACTGTGCGGTGATGTGCTGTACTGTGCGGTGATGTGCTGTATCTGTGCGGTGCTGTACTATGCGGTGAGGTGCTGTACGGTGCTACGCCGTGCCGCCCTGCCCTGCCCTGCCTGTTTGGGCGGGCACCGGCACCGCCCCGCCCGCCGGGCTGCGCGCCCGCGGCCAGCGCTTGCCGCGGGTCCGGCCGCGCCGGGGGCGCCGGTGGCCGCGCAGTGCCTGCACCGCACCGTGCCGAGCCGAGCCGAGCCGAGCCGTGTCCCGCCCAGCCGCGTACCGTGTGCTGTGTACCGTGAGCCGTGTGCCGTGAGCTGTGTGCCGTGTCCTGCCCGGCCGAGCCGTGCCGCACCGCGCCGTGCCGTGGCAGCGCCCGCAGCACGCACCGCCGGCCGCCGCGGGCTCCCTTGCGCAGCCACCCGAGGTAGATCGGCGGGAGTTTGCTCGGCCGGGAGGAGGCGCCGAGGTCGTGCGAGGCTCTGAACTGCCCCAGAAGTTTGCTGGCAGAAACTGTTCCCTTTTATTGGCAAAGTCTTCAGGCTCTCCTCAGAGGAATACCCCGTTGCCTAAGATGAGTGGCTGTAGGAAGCGGTGTAAGCGGGAAATAATGAAATTTGCCCAGTACCTTCTCAGGCTAATCACAGGTTCTCTTCACACAGGTAATGACTGTTTTTCTCTGTAGTCGAGCTGTTCAGCATGATAACAAGAGAATTGCCTAAGGATAATACAGGGTTGTCATTGTTTTATATTATCATTCCTTTCATCTTATAAATAATAATAAAAGAAGATGTGTGAACTACTTTGTGGCTGAGCATAATGAAAACAGAGCACAGTCTGATGTTACTGTGTTTAGACAGTCTGGCATTCTCTGAGCCTTTACACACAGGAACCCAAATTGGGGTGTGAGTGTACATGCTTCTACCTGTCCACCTGTATGTGTAAAAGGTACTGCAGAGAAGACACATCGGTTATAAGGGATGAATCTTATATTTTTTATTTTCACTGTTTCTTGGACTGATATTCTTTGACAAGCACACTACATTCTTTTTCTTGGAGGTTTGGTTTTCCTTATGTAAAGATGTAAATAAGCTGCAAACTGTCAACGGGATGTTATAGTATCTTGTAGGACATTTTAAATAACACTTGTGCTTTGCCCTTAAGGAATTTGAAACACAGTGGTTGTCAGCTTTCCTTAGGTAATTTTTTTCTGTAACCTTGGAAAAAGCGTGCAGTACCAGGGAAGGTTTCTAGCTAGACTGAGCAGATGCTGTAGTTTCCTTATCACTTTGGAAATACACTTTTCTCACAATTCAGCATTTTCTATGGCTGTTCTCAACAGCTGACAAATATGATAACTTACATGATGCCATTCTGTATTTATAACATATAATTGTGCTTCTTTCTAGACTTCAGTTACTTTTTTTCCCTGGCAGAGCTGCAAGTCCAGCATCAGTAGATAATATCCAATTATGCTAACATGATTCTTGAGAATTAAAAGCCATTTATTTAAAGTCATCTGAAAGTTTCAGCTGGTTATTTTTGTTTGTTTGTTTGGTGGTGGTGTGTTGGTTATTTGTGTTTTTTGTTTTGGCACTGATGAAAAGATTTGAGAGCAAAGTTGACTCTTCAGTAATAATTGGGAGAATTGATGCATGCAATTAATCAGACTTGGGGTTACAATGCTATAAAAGTCATAGCACAGACAATAACAATGGGTACGTTATAGGATGCTTGTAACTTATGGAAATCTGATACAGCTTTTAATAACTTTGAGTGTCTGGTAACAGAATTTCCCTGCCTTTATTTCTTATATCATTCCTAGTCTATCGTAGTTTCTCTTTTGTGAACTGCATCAACTCAGATTTTTCTGAAAACACTGGCTTCTTGCTCCCGTGGGTTGCTATGGAAATTAAATAATATATGATGCAAGAAGAAAGATGTGTTAGAAATTCATAACAATACTCTTTTCACAAAGTCATCTGAGCTTTTCCTTTCCTGTCTAGTGAATGATACACACACTACTCTATTTTTCAGACTGACATTTGTGCTGCAACCTTTCTCAGCTCACGATTCAAAACTGTTTTCAAGACTTTCTGTGGATACTGATTCATGTGCCATCACTAGAAGTTCTTTTTTTTACAATTAAGCAGCACCTATTCAATGATAAAAAGCCAAATGGAGTGGCCTCGGACATATTCCTTTAAAGGCAAGCAAGCAAAAAAATCCCCACTGTTAGGAAGAGCTGAGATGCTTCTGAAGAGATTTTCAGTTTGTTTTTACTACAAGTAATGGTATCTTAGTACTCTTATTAAGTTAATAGACTTCATCATGTTCAAATGATGTGGCAAATGAGATCATGATAAGGTGATAATATGTGAAATGCCAAGGGAGGTAGAGCTCCACTGTTAAGCTCTTGCATAGCCCAGTCCTACTCAGTAACCTCAACTGTTGCAAACCAGTTACTGTTCACCCTGAAAAATCTAATGCATAATTCATTCTCTTGATAGTTTTTTGATAATTAATGAAGATGAATGAGAAAGCCTAGTTGAAAGTGTTAGAAAGTTATACTTTGTATATTAAAATACTGCTGTTTCTATCTTGAGCATTCAAAAATTTAGGATAGGTATCAGAAACAAAAAAGCGTGCTTAATTAACTTAGAAACAAGCAATTTTCTCACCCAAGTGACCAATTAATTGCAGAGTGTAAATGTTTACTAAGAAGCACAATGGTGAACATAATTTAATTTCCTTGTTGATGTGATTTGTCTTCTAGTGTCTTTTTCAGGTGTTCCTTAATATGTAAGTTATACTTAATAGTTTGGGACTACAAATTCCTGAAAGTACTTGCACTGAGTCTAACCCATCCCTTCTTCCTGAATGGATAGGCATGTTGAATGCTAATACAACTTATTACTTACACTTAATCTACACATGGGTAGCAACTCTGCTGCAGCTGGTGTGATTATGTTGATCAGAAAACAAAACAAAGTGATAGGAGGCAGAATGGGTGTACTGGCTATGGGCCAGGATAAGGAGTCACTTTTGATTACTGTTTTTATAGCTTGTGTTTCATAACCATTTATAGCACTACAGACCTGTTCTGTGGTAAATCTCAATGTTTAAAATAAAAATGGTCTCATATAGCTGTCGGTAAAAATATATAAGCATGGACTTGTGCTTCATAGTCCTCTCACCTGGAACCAATATTAATGAAACTACCCTCTTGCTTGAAGGTAAATGCTGTATAAATCTTTACAGTGGGTTTTAAGTGCCAGTCTCTGCGTGAATACATCCAGATCTCAGGGGTTTTTTTACAGCAAGTCACTATGATTGATAGCAAAATGTAGTGAAAAGCAATAGTCTTTTAAACAAAGTTTTTAATTTCCCATGATTTCTGTTATCTAGTAAGTTGATGTGTTTCTACAAGAAAAACATCCCCTCACTGAGGATGGCAAAGCAAATACCATACCAGTTCCTACTTCATTGCTTCCTGCCTCTTGACTTGCAAGCACCTGGTCTTTGAAACGCTGTCATAAAATCTTGGCACTGCTCTTGAGAATATTTTAGTTTTTCGATGCAACATGGATTTGCATATTATAAATAACAAAATAAATCATTGTGAGATCAAGAAATAGGTCACAGATTATTTTAAAATGGAGGAAAAGTGATTTCAGAGCAATGGCTATGAAATTCTTAAGTGTCACAACTGATGAAAGAGTAAAGAGATGACAGACCCAAAACCGCCATTGAATTCAGTGGCAGATTTTCACAATTACATCCCTTTCAGGCACATTTTTATGAAATGTCTGATATGACCTATTAAGTGTCATGCAGGAGGCCAGGTTTTACTGGACAGATTAAAATTCCCAGTTAGCATATTTGTATACAGGTAATGGAGGGGAGAACAACCCTGGCTGTGAAATTGTACTCTCTACAACAAACTGAAGTAATCTCACTCTTCCAGGCTTTTGTAGATGAGGTTATGGATTGATGTGGGGTTTTTCTGACTTCTTTAGATTTTCTGAGGGTTTTGTTTGTTTCTTTATTTTTAATCTCATGGTTGATGAAATTGGTGTAAAGTAGCATTTATCAAATGCTTCATATTTTTCTTAGGTAAAAAAAACCAAATCCATTAGTGAAAGCAGGTTGTACTTTTTGATAGCATGTTCTTTGATAAAACAGATTACCAAAGGTAATCTCTAGTCCTTCATTTTTCCTTTTTTTTTTTGCACAGAGATGTTTTCTGGCCTACTGCCCAGAGGAATTTATCATCTGAGCACAGCTCTGAAGCTGTGGGAGGCCTCACAACTGTACTCCTCTGACTGTCCTAGTTCATGTGCCTACCACTGCCAAAAGTCTGAGTCTGTTTAGGACAGGAGCTTATTCTGAATTCCTTCAAGGGCTGCTCTTTGATAAATCCAAGAGGAATCACCTTTTTTTTGAATGCAAGTTACCATATTCCCTTAACTTATATGATAAATAATATGAGTAGTAGAATAAATTAAAAGACAAAAATAATCCAAAGTATCAAAATAATCTTAAAAAGTATGAGACACAGAGCAGATAAAAAGACTGTTCCCCTTTTTATGCAAACAGGACATAACATAAATTATTTTAAAAGGACCTTTTATCTTGAAGGTGTCATGGAAAACCAAAAATGTCAACATTCATGGGAAGACAGGTTTAATTTGTTTTCAAATGCCTTTTTTTAAATTGGAGAAATATTTTTTTCTCTTTTTAATACCAAATTAATATTATTCATGCACCTAATTAGTCTTTTTTTCATTTATTTTTAGTAGGAAAGAATTCCAGATTCAAGGTTGGCATCTCTTGGCTGTTGCCTGTGAGGTAGTTTGAGCCTCTGGGGTTTCGGAAACTTTTCTTATACAGAGATGCAATGTTCTCTGTATAGATAATTTCACAAGTTCCAGTATGCAAGAGTGAAGTATTTGCTGTGTCCTGTTTAGGGAAAGAAGTCTCATTAATTTAAAAGAAACCAATCCAGATTTCATTTGAAATTTGAAATTCTGCATTGTACCTTATGCTTGCTTGATTTCCTGATGAGAATTGGCAACTTTTGCTTGTGCTGTCTTGGTATTCCTCTACTTCTGAGGGAAATCCCTTCAGTGGAAGGGTGTGGTGGATACTGAATGTCAGCACGGTGGGATTTTGAGTAGGTTTCAGGTACTAGCTGACAGAAGTGCTTAAGTATATAATATCAGACATTGAGAGAAAAATGCCTGAAAAAACACCAACCAACAAAAAACTCCCCCTGAGTTTTGGTTTTTTTTTTTTTTTTTTTTGTTTGTTGTTAACTCTTGTTAAATGTATTAGTTGAATTTTGCCTGAGTCTTCCTGTAATGTTTCTAGGATTTTTCATTTATTGTATTGTTGAGTACCTGTCTTTGAAAACACTTTTCTAATATGCTACCCCTATATATATTAGCACTCCAATAGGCATTTTGTTTAGAATAGGCTGTAGTACAGATAGTGCTCTGAGACAAAAGATCAAGATGTATTGAGCTTAGTAGCAGACAACGTGAAATATATTCTGGGAAAAACTAAAAATGCATTAATGTAATGTACTTATGATTCTGCTTGGAATTGTAAAAAATTAAAACTATTTGTTTTGTTCACTCAAAAAATCAATCCAGCCTATATGCCTCTGCATGCTGCAGAATTACTGTGAACTTTCAGCAATTTTGTAGAAAATTGCTCAGATTTCAAATAGTATAATTTGTTACAAAATGTGTTATAATAAATGATGTTTAAGCACTCAAAAATTATAAATTTTTCCCTCTTCAGAAATGAGTCTACATAGACTGCCTTTGCTCTTCCTGATTTGCAACTCAGTGCTGTGAAAAATCTTTCAGCTTCAAGTTTTAATAATCCTGCATATTTGAGATAGATTGAACTTCACAGATGCATGAAGCAGTAGTGAATATCTTGAAGTGGGGCATCTAAAGGCAATACCCTAATCTTTAAACATATTCTTCTGAATATTTTTAAATATCTTACTCAAATGCCCCATGTTTTTTAGGCATTAACTCCATCATATAACCTATTTAAATAAGATTTTTTCCAGATCCTTGCGAAAGTGCCTTTACTGAAGTCATGAGGCCTATTATGGGGTGTTAATTGGAAAAGGACAAAGTTACCATGCTGCAAACCATTTCTGTTGAAAAAATTGAGGTTTTACACTCTGAGTCTGAATCTTAATTATAGTGAAAGATGCAATTCATCTTCTCTTGCAAATGACAAATTGGAAAGCATCCTGTAGTCATCATTAATGATCTTCCCTTTGGAAGTTCTAAATTCTGTACAGTTTTTGTGAGAGTCCAAACTACTGGTATAATTTATAAAGATAGTATTAAAAATTCAGCTATATGTAGGACACAGCACTTGATAATATGCTTAAAAATACTCTTAAAGGAACTTCTAAAAAGTTACCAAATTGTGCAGACAAAATGTTGGAAATGGCAGCATTAGGTCTGTCTCACCCTTGTGCAGTATGATACAGTTCTTCACTGTGTGTGCACTTTTCATTTAACCATTGCATAGAGGAACTTTCAGTACAGAAGCAGCAAGGAGCAGCATATATTTAGATTAGAACTTTGGGTCCAATTGAAATAAACACAATCTTGAAATGCACAGACCTTACTCTTTTGTTTGTATTGTTTTTGTTCCTTTCTACTGCAGACAGACATTGTGCAATGATTCTCAAAGACACTAAAATGACAGATAAATTGTAAAAGGTAAAATGAAGTGGGTCATGCTGGGCAAAATGAGCTTCATGTCTGATTGGATAGGCGGTGAGCTTACTACTGGCCAGGAATGAAACCCTGGGGACGCTAAACCTGTGAAACTCTTTAGTTAAGGGTGTTAGTGCAAAAGGTTCTGCATGAGTCCAGAGGCACAGCTGGGCAAGGACTTGGAAAATAAACCTATTGGGAGACACTGTCTAGATTAAACATGTAAGAATTTCCCTGAGGTGAAAATAGTCCGTGGCTATGAAAGTATCAGGGGAAAATGTTCAAAATGCTTTTTCTGTTTCTTGTTTTCACTGGGCATACAGTAATAGGTGTTGGTGAAGATGGGATATTGAGCTGGATGAATACTTAGTCTGAACCAATACAGTAGTTCCTATGTTTTTATATTGCTATCCTGCATTCAAAAAAGGTGTTTCCTCCTGGATTTACCAAGGAGCAGCTCGTGAAAGACTTCAGAATAAGCCACTGTCCTGAACAGTCTCGGACTTCTGACAGTGACAGGCATATGAGCTAGGATAGTCAGAGGGGTACAGCTGGAGGCCTCCCACGCCTGTGCTCAGATGATATATTCCTCCTGGAAGTAGGCCAAAAAACATTTCTGTGCAAGAAAAAAAGGCAAAATGAAGGATTAGAGATTACCTTTGGTAATCTGTTTTATTGAAGAACATGCTATCGAAAAGTACAGCCTGCATTCGCTAATTGGTTTGGGTTTTTTTTAACCTAAGAAAAATATGAAGCCTTTGATAAATGCTACTTTATACCAGTTTCATCAGTCTTGATATTTAAAAATAAACAAAAAACCCACCATAAAAGTCAAAATAAACTTTTCTGGGGTGAAGATGTTTTCACTGCTTCAGTGGTGTAATACCACAGTTCAGCAGCTGTAATCCTGCCTCTTTCTGTTCTCAACTAAATGATCTCGCCTGAGCACCTTCCTGCAATGGCCAGAAGTTTAAAGCAGATAGTTTAAATGGAGTTACAAACTGAATATGAAGTCCACTGAAGTAGTTTTTCAGACACTGTTTTACAGATTACTAATAAGAATTGCTGCACGTGTTTTTTAATATCTTGGGTTCATGAAGCTTCACATATGGAGTAGCCTTAGGATAAGTTCTATTAACCAGTCTGTAGGAAAGTGTATATGCATAGATATTTTTTTTTCCTGTACTATTAAATACCCTGAAAAGGGATGAAACACTCTAGTGGTGTGAGAAAAAAAATGGGTATGTAACATCTAAAGCAGGGCTAGCCAGGGAAGATGGGTACATCCTGTCAGTAGCAGTGTCAACAGCTGATCATTAGAATGGAGGTCTTAAAACCCCGGTGTTTTTGGACCTGCTTCATAGTTTTATTTGTGGCAGTTCAGGGAAAGATGCAAGCTAGGAATGAAAATGAGAAACCATGACAATCTCATCCACCAAGTAGGATGATATATGTATGTACATTTAGTGACTGTAGTAATAATGTGCATTTTAACTTTTAGTTTCATAGATATCCGTCTCTTCCAAAGTGGGATAACCACATGTTCATACTTAACACTCTGCAAGGGCTGTCTTAAATGTGAGCCTGTATTAGCAGAAAATATTTTCTCCATTTTTTTAATATTTGAATTCTGTAAGAACATTAGAGATAGATGATGGCCAATTCAATACCATGTTTGGGTATAAAGTTAATGGCCAATCTGGAATATAGCAGTGATATGTTGGCTTGGAAATACGTGGGCACTGAAGGACCTGCTAACAGCACATCAGTCTTTAACTGATTATTCTGTGTGACTGGCATTGATGCAGCAAAATAGAAACAGTAGAACTGATAAAGCTTCATGCTGCTTTGTGGCTGGTGAAAGCCAATCTTATGTCCCATTGCACGGGTAGTCACCTGTTTGTGGGCAACAACAGCATGCCTCTGGTTGTCACATCACCACTGTTCTCTCTCCTGGTATGGTGTGGTTCTCTTTACTTGATTTATTGTGTTTTCAGTCTGAATTAATCTGTAAAATCTATATTTTCCATGTATAACCCAGTTCATTTAAATTCCACTTATAGATTTTTAGGTGTCTCCGAATTGGTTTGAATACTGACCCGTGTGAACTCTTTGCTTGCCTCCTGTCTCTTCATGGTGACAGCCTGTCATAGAAGATAATGCAATTCACTTCAATACTTCTTTCATTTCCAAAACTGAAACACTGACTTTTGAAGTAATTTAAAATAAACAAATGAAAAACTGTCTGAAATTAAACTCCTGAACTTTTCACTGCAAAAAGTTGTCAAAATTGGATCTTTTTTTTTTTTTTTAACATTAACTAAGATACTCCTTTTATATTCTGTTTTTTAAGTGTGAATTTGTGTCTTTATTTTTAACTGAAATCTGTAGCATGTTTCAAGTATGTGTACACTTGGGCCTAGGGGATTCACTTCCCTGAAATGCTTCAAAAATTAAAAACAATTTTATCTTGTAAACTTCTTTATTAAAGCTACAGCAGGTATTCTAAGGGGTCTGGCTACTGAGGGATTTTGCTAATGTTGAACATTTTGAACATACAACATATTTTGATTATTGTTAGATTCCTGCAGTATTGAACTCTACCTTGTCATTAATTCTGCACTTGAAGTCCTATTCCAAATAATATAGATGCCATAATTGCATAAACAAAGTTTTTCATTACTGTTTCTTCAGAATACATAAACTGAAAATAAGGACATACAGTGTTATTCTGTGTGTGTGTGTGTGTGTGTGAAATAGGCTCTTTAGGTTTTAAAACTGGTAACAATTTGATTTACCCTTTTAATTTTTTTATGGAGTGCCCATCTAGGAAGTGTAATTAATTTTAAATATAAAATGAGAGTGTTTGGGATTGAGAGAAAAAAGTCTGTTTTCATCGACACCCATACTTCATTAGTTTAAGAAATTGAGTAAATCTGAAAAAAGATACTAAATTTTGTGTCTGTTAGTCTGGCTTTTGTCAGCAGATTAGTAATTTTTTAAATACCCTTTATGAAGTGTGTGAATAAAATCAAACAGTATTTAGAATTTATGCAGCCTTTCTGTGACAGCTATTGTAAACTTAATTTAATTTCAGGGAAGAAAGTGACAGTTGATCATTTATAGCTAATTTATAGTAATACTTGTAAAGGTCAGCAGAAAATAGATTTTATAGTCAAAAATTTCAAAATAGTCAATTTTGAAATTAGGATTTAGGCTTTTATGTCATTTATTTCTCAAAAATTTGTCCATAGATTCTTTATTCTAATCACTAAATTTCATCACATTAGTTGAAAGATTTCTTTAAAAATCCCAGGTCAGGTTTTCCTGTCAGATGATTTCCTTGGGACAAGGACATGATGTGAGTTGGGTTCTCTGGTTTCTGCAGCACTTAAAAAAGGAGAGCTGCTGGTCAAATGTGGTGCTGACACACACAGATGCATCCAGCTTGGGTCCAAAAAATTTGGTTAATTTCTAACCAATTAGAGTACATATAGTGTACATATACCTGGGATAACCGACATTGTTGATTACTTAGATTATCTTGGGTTATGTAAAAATTATTACTTTTAGCTCTATAAAAACATATATTTAAAATTTATAAGTACACCCAGTTTTAAATAAATCCCTCTTCTATATAATGTTAATTTTCTCTTCCAAGTTTTAAATGAGCTCATATCAGCATCTCTCATGTTAGGTACAATCACCACTCTTACCATCTGATTCACTATCAGTGATGCCTATGGAATCCACAACAGTAAAATCTGCAGAGCCTTCTGTAGAGAATGCATCTGAAATTGCTTCATTACTGTAAATGTGAGGCTAATGATTATATATATTTAGTCAATTACCCCAAATTATCATATGTTTGTTCCCAGACAAACAAATACTAACACCAATGATAAGCTGCTTTTGAATTGCTGTACTGCAGTCTAACACAAGTTTTGTGAGCTGCTTTCATTACTGCTTCAGAAAAAGAATTGAAACGTAAGAGAAATGTAAGGAATTGTCTTCATGTGCAGATTTAATTGAAATTAAGTAAAACTGCTACATTTCAGAAGAATCAGAGCTGAAATGACCTTATTATAATTTAGCATAATTCATTTCTCAAGGAAGTGAAACCAAATTCTATTTTAATTCTGAATGACTGTGTCTCAACAGTGACTGAATTAATCTTAACTATTCCACCTTACTGATAATTAATAATTAACTTCCCTGAGTAGCCAATGTGCACGGCTCCTCAGGATTTCTGAAAAGACATCAGGGCTTTCTAGTGAGAACAAGAAAAATTTTAATTTATTCTATCAGCTAATAACTTTTAAAAATGTAACCAAATGAAGAAAATTACATGCAACTTAATGTCAAGAGAACAGAAAAAATAAAATAAGACTTTAAGGAAAATTAAGAGTGGGGTTTAGGAAAGGGGATGGAGGAGAAAGAAGAACACAAGTGACATTAGTATATAAAAATGTGCATTTATGCGCAGCCTCTGATACATCTATGTTTTTGTGTTTCAGATTCATCCTTCTTGTAAAGCTGCAGGCAAATCTGTACCAATGAAGAGTTTGGTCTGAGAGAAATATTTAGTGGACAGCATAGTGTCATGTCTTTACTCTCAGCACTCTGAACCTCTAGCATTGAAGGCAAAATTTTTACATTTTAGAAATATTTATTCCTTCAAAATTGGACTGATTTTTGAGTCCAGTGGATCACAACAGTGACTGAAATGCATGTTGGGGAAGGGTGTGATGGTGGTGGCTGACGGTCACGACTCACTTTCAGTTTGATGTATCTGTTACCCTGACTGCTGGTTTTGGAGGTTTCATTGCTATTCAGGCACTCTTCCTCTTGCCACACACAGGTGAATTTAGTGCTGCAACATCCCCTGTGTTTGTGTTCACAATACTCTGAAACTTTAATGCTGAGTGACAGATGGGAATAGAAACAGCAGGGTATTCCTGCCCCGTGAAGCCTTACCAGATGAAGTGCTTGAAGCTCCTCAAATAACTGCTGTAGTCTATTGTGAGAAACTAATTGGATTGTATGTATTTCTTACAGGAAGTTCTGGACTGATCTATTAAATTACCTACCTGTTGTCTGTATAGTATCGTACTGTGACAGTAATTGAAATGTCATCCTGTTGAGACAGCATAGGACTAAGGCCAGTTCTTTCATGACTAGTCTGCTGGGATGTGTTCATCAATCAAGTTGTACCATATAGGAAAAAGATGTCCTTTTTCATCAAGGAGGAAACTGCCCTTCAAAAAGTATTAGAGTTCTTGTAACTGTCCTGGAGTGCATCCAGCTGAGGGTAACAAAGATGATTTAGAGAGTGGAGTGTCTCTATTACAAGGAAAGGCTGAGGGAAATGGCCTGTGCAGCCTCAAGAAAGACAGCTGAGAGGACCTCATCAGTGTGGGCAAGGGAGGGTTCCAGGAGGATGGAGCCAGGCTCTGCTCAGTGCTGCCAAGCAACAGGACAAGAGGCAATGGGCAGAGACTGATGCACAGGAAGCTCCACCTGAACATGAGGAGGGACTTATTTGCTGTGTATGTGACTGCACATGTTACAGGGTTCCCAGAGAGGATGAGGAGTCTCCCTCACTGGAGATACTCAAGAACTGTCTGGACACAATCTTGTTCTGTGTGCTGTAGGATGACCCTGCTTGTGCAGAGAGGTTGGACAAGATGGCTCACTGTGGTTCCTCCCAACCTGATCCATTCTGTGATCCATCTGTAAATAGGCAGTTTGCTACCCGTGTCCCCCAATTTACACAATTAGTAGTAGTACTCTTGTCTCCTAACTTACCAGATAGAGTTCTTTGGTAAAGAGAGCCATGTAATGATAGAAAATAGTGTTTATACTTTCCAGTGCTTTTTTGTTAACGGTTTACTTTTAGCTGTATTGCTACTGATCAAAGTCAGAAAATTTAGGTTTGAGATTTTCTTTCTACCGTGGCTTACCTGTAAGATAAACGTATACTGTGGCATTGTATGAACTCTCCATACTATGGACTGTATGAACAACAACAACAAATTTTTAAAACACTGTTCTTTCCAAGCAATGCAACATTTTAGTTTATATTTTGTACTACTACTTTTTTTTTTCAGATTTAGTTAATCTGCATCAAATACCAGACCTATCTGTTGCACCACAACTACTTAAGAAATACCACCAAAATGTACACCTGGGGATGAAGCAATCCACACTTAAATAGACTGAGTACTGTAACTACATCTGTACCTTACCTGGAGGTGCATTGGCTTTAAAATCTGACAGGGCAAAGGATGAGAGGCAGAAATGGTTGCACCACAGTGAATTGAAAAAATGAAGTAAACATCATGGTGTGCCTGTGGATCTTGGAGCTGTGAAGGGGAATGTGCAATGCTGGAGCTGTAGCAAGCTGGGCCATGGAGGAGTAGAATCTGAAGAAAGAAGCCTTCAAATGCATATAATTATGTCTGGAGGAGGGCACTGGGAAGGTGATGGCTGGTGGAAATATCCTACTTCATGTTTCTGCCCACTTACAGGCTGAAGCAATGTGGAAGACCCTCACTACACTTACAGCCCCCTGCAGATTGAATATGACATAGCAAGAAATGCTAAAGGTCAGTAGTTAGGAGATGAGTAGAACTCAGCTTAGATTTTTCCGAATTATCTCTGTGCATTTAAGCATCACTTATTTTGTCTCTTTACAGGATAGGTTTGTACTCACAAAACTGATACTACATACTAAAATTTCAAATTATTTTTCTCGAAGTTCACAGTGGCACCTATATATAGAGTTAGGTGCCTTGCTTTTGCTCCTTTCTGTTAAGTTCTTTATAGTTAGGAAATTCAGGTCTTGTACTACTCAAAAATGTTCAATCCCCCTACTTTAATCGTTCTGTATGGTTGCTGTTCAATTCTTTTTATACTTTTGTAGTAATTTAAAACATTTTGTTTGCTTTTTTATGGACCTGCTGCTAAGCTAATGTTTTCTTAGACCTATGAATTATGAGAGTATGTTTCCAATTTTCAGTACTTGTAGTCTGTCTTGATTCATCACCCTATGGTGTGAGGTGAAGTTAGTTTTCCTACCTGCCTTATATTATTAAGTTGGCTGCTTTGTTTCATCTGCCTGCTGTCTCTGGTCACTTCATCCCTGGTCACTCAGTTCCATGTGGTCCTTCTGCAGTTCTTCTACTAACCCTTCACTGAATATCATAAATGGATTTTTCTAGCTTCATTATTAATACTGTTTTTCTGGACACTTATGAATATGCTGAACATTTGGAGCTTTGGCATTTACCTTCTAGGGGCTCTTCCAGTATAACTTTCCTCTGATGCGATATCACTGCCTGTAACTACTCCAATTCCTGCCTTTGTCCTTTTCTTTTTTATTTTTTTAACATAGCATTAAAGACTGGCAGACTCCTTAAACTAGTGCATTCAAATCAAGTGGTCATACACATCCTGAGGGCAGCTGATGCCATGAGATGTGCTTCAAAAGATCAGTGCTCTCCTTACAGCCAGCCCACTGCGTGCCACTCATTTGTTTAAATGAATTTAAGACTCTTGGCATTTTTTACCTTTTCTCTTTGCTTTCAAATAGAATAACAAGGTATTAAAACACTTTAACAGTGCAGAGTGTATCTATATAAGCCACTGTGAATTTCTAAACAGAGCAAGAGAAATGACTCTATTGCTCTAGTGCTTTGTGAGACTCAACAATGCCTTTGAAGAGATCCTTCCATGGATGCTGCTGGCAATCATTAAAGATTTGTAATTCTAAAACAACACATGGTTGACTAGATAGAATGCAAAACTGATTTGAGACTTTTGTTTCACCACCAACTCCCTGACAAGGGCAAGCTCATGGGTAAGTGCAATCGGACCCTGGTGCCTACATTCTGCTGAAGTCCAGGAAAACATGGATAAAACTGCTGCCTGTGCTTTGATCCTTTCCAGTCCTGGGGCAGAAGTCATTCTGGTACAATTAAGTAGCTTGGTATCTGTCTTATGATGTAGGATTAAAGACTTAGCATTCCAGCACTGGATTCCTGAAAAGTCCAATCAAGAAAATACGTCAAAGGCATACAAATGCCTAAGTGCAGTAGCAGATGACTCAATATGAAGCAAAGTTGCCAGTACAACTCTCTTTCAGAAATGAGTGATAAGCTGCTTTAATATAATTCTCCAGCAGTCATACCCTTTCCTCCTCCCAGCCAGAGGCTGAAATACCTTTCTCAGAAGGTCACCTTCCACATAGCTTCTTTTTACAACCCAATTTGTTAACCTCTTCTCTCAGGCAGTCTGTTGCACAGTATCCTGTCTCCTAATGACACAAAAAACCCCCTACCGGGGCTACTAAAAATTCATCATGTGTAATTTGTTGTAGATTTTTTTTCCTTGCTGCCTCCCCAGACTGAGAGCACTAGCTGTTGGAAATTGAGTGCTTAAATTACATGGCAAACTGTGATAAATTTCCAGGCATAGAACTGTACCAACTGCCAAACTAAACTACTCATTTTCATTTCAGTCGGTTGTAAAAATGCCATCAAACATCCTGATTCCAGATGGAAGTTTATAAAATTTAATTTGTTTCACACTGTACAATTAAAAAAAAGGTGTGTTCTAAAAGTGGTGTTTTTTTTTTTTTAAGAACCCATTGCATTTAGGTCATTGATTTTAATATATAATTTTTACTCTGCTTGGTTTTTTATTTTAAAGTCGTATTTTAAACAATTTCATTATGCATCAAAATTTGAAAAATAAATTGCAAGATATTAGTAAGTTTGAAGAATTCCATCCCCTAAGAGTTCAAGAAGTAGGCTGTAGAAATTGCAGTAAACTAGGGGTTGGTTTTGGTGTTTGTGGATTTTTGTTTTTCTTTTTTTTTTGTTTGTTTGCATTTTGTTTGCTTGTTTCTATTTTACAGTGCTGCTGACAAGAGGGCATCTCCCTCTCACGCTGATGCCCGTGAATGCCCCTTTGGTTTCCAGTTGGTCACAGCT
>NC_142205.1:14692500-14752500 GCF_049639895.1 Pseudopodoces humilis | reverse complement strand
TGCATGCAAGTTTGTTTTTTGTAAGAAATTTTGTAAATTTGCTCATGCTACCTAGTTTCAAGAGAGCCTGTTTTTGAACATTTGCAATAACTCACCTCTTGTTAATTAATAGTTCTAGTGCATGCATATGGTGTATACAGGTAAGTAAACATGCAATTTTTTCACATTCTAAAACTATGGCAGTTTAGGCCATATTGTGCTGCCTGCATTTAATCTGTAATGCAGTGTGTCTTAAACGTTTCAATCCCGTATTAATAGGTGGCATTACACATAACACCTATATAGCAGCAAAGCTAATACAGCTTGTGATTAAAAATGTTTAAAAATAGCTAATAAATCAGATTATCTTGAGGTATTATTTCTTGCAAGTCAAAATGGAGAGCAAAAAATCAACCCTAATTTTTAGTTTATGTATACACTGAAAATAGCAACAACAATAAAAATAAGCTTTTGTAGCAGACATATTCCATCTTCACTATTTTGCTACCTTTGGTAAATTACTGGGGCAGATCTTGAAGTTAAAAACCCATGTTTAGAAATAAGTGCACGCTTCACCCACTAAATATAGCAGCAGACTGTGTGCCCCTACGCAAAAACATTCTCATATCTAGTTTTAACTTTACATATAAAAATAACTTGGAGAAAATACAAAAAAACATTTTATTTTAACATGAAAATATCACAAAAATTAGTAAGCCTGAGATGTAGGGTTTTGGTGAAAAACAAGAGGCTTGTAGTGTTTTGGCTGCTGATAAAGATGCATGTATTGATAGCTGGGGTGAAAAGCAGAAGAATGCACTTATTTCTTCTGCATGTCAGTATCTTCAAACACAGTAAGCCACATGCACCCTTCTCTCCTTATGTAGATGCTGGTTCACCATGTTTAATTCCAGCGGAAGTGGATCTGACGTGGGCGGTCAGCCCCCTCCTTTACCAATGGCTTATGGAATTCACGTCCTGCACGAGAGTGGATATTTGCCCAACAAAACTCACAGTAATACTGCAGGCAAGTGACATTGGCACAAAAGAAAGGAGCAAACTTCCCACCGCACCGCGCACCCTGGCACTCGTCACACATCTGGTCATCCAACACGTATGGCTTTACCTCCACCTGTTGGAGTGAAACAGAAACAATTCCCGTTAACAACTGTTTCTACCTGAAGTTCTATGAAGGCATTAGTTTTTCTCTGGTTTAAAAAAGAACCCCAAAAATACCCCTGAAGTCTGCAATCAATCATGTTAATGCCTTTATATAACTGATCAGTTATAACTTGTTATCATTTATCTCCTACAGACCCATCCATACATCTTTAGAAGTACACTGTGCATGTAATAAACAGCTACATCAGAAATTTCCCCTAATTTACCCTGGGAGAGTGTTTGCAAATGATATTATGGACATATTTGTAGAAGAAAATCAAACCACTCAAAGGTTTCCCAACTGGACATTAACATAACAATTAATTCTAAATGGTTTAGCAAAAAAAATAACATATGAGACTACACTTTAATAAAGATTTTTTTTTTTTCAAGTACAAGTGTCTCTGCATGTATTACATTTGTGTGCAAATTAAAATACTTTCTGGAAGCTGTAATGCAGATCTTTTAGCAGAGCTGTTCACCCTGAATTCACTCCCTATTTTTAAAATATGGCAAAATTTGGTCCTACCAGTTTTGGTAATCTATTACTCTCTGTGGCTTTGAGCTGTACAGGAGTTTGTATTCAATACAATTCTGAAAATATTTTTTAAAGATCATTTTGCAAGTCTACAGACATCTACAAACACCTGTTTTACACAGCTTCTCTCTCCCAAACTCATCTGACTGCCAGAATGGAAAAGTGGCAGGAATCTAGTTGTAAATATGCATTATGTCTCTGCAAAACTGTACTGCTACAGACTGCAATCAGATAGGAAGAAGTATTTCATAATAAAACACAAAATTAGTTAACGTGGTCATTAAGGAATGTATTGTTGTATTCCATATTTTCCTCAGGGCTGCATGAGATTTTTTTCCTTAGATACTAATAACTCAGAAGATTGCTACATATAGACATTGACTGTATGCTCTGTACTCAGACAGAATATGCCTTAAATATTAAGAACTTTAAAATAATACTTTTTTCATTGTATCTCTAGAAGAAAAAATGTACACATCCAGCTCCCTGCCTTGGAGTTTTACAGCCGAGTAGTCTTCATGTTCTTAGCTTCAGAAGTAGAGGCCATCCTAGAAATGTCAGAGTACGCTTCTTCCAGTAATCTATATTCAGTGAGAGCTCTACTTCTTATTTCACTACAATGACCTTCCTTATCACCAATTATACTCCAACTTTCCAATAAACAGGTACCTCATGCAATAACTGTGTTCATGGCTCAGAATTACTGAAAGCATGAAGCAGCATTTATTTCAAGCCTCAGCGCACTAATGCACCAAGATCGGTACGAAGATGATTTCAAAAATATTAGAGAGACACTTTGGGGAATGGAAAAATTACATGATGTGGATGCAGACTGCCGGCATATGAAAGTTAACAGTATTTTAATGAATTGTTTGGAGTTGAAACTCCAAAGAAATGTTTGAAGCTGAGCTTTCATACATGATAAAACAGGATGAGGAGCACTTTGCTGAAGAAAAACATCTGTTAGAGAAACTAAATATATCTACACATCTAAAGAAGTGAAGAGAAGCTACAGATAACTTAGTTAAGGAAGAAGTTAAGATCACAGACAATGTTTGTCAAGTGACTGGCACTTAAGATTTCCAATTAAGGTAAGAAAAGGTAGGTGAAAAAAATGCTATGAATACTTTGAACTGATGTTGAGAAGGATAAACAGGTGAACTGCAAAATTTAGCAATTTAAAAATACTTCTATGCAGACAAAACTGGTCATGAAAAGAATGTGAAAGAACCTAAAGAATGTGAAAGACCTCCACAAACTGGATATTAGTGGTATGGAAAGGCAGCACTGAGGTAAAGGGCAGAACAGGCTCAGCCTCGAGGAGTTCAGTGAGATACAGACTGTATTACCCTCCTGGCCAACATACACAAACACCTCAGGTGAAGGCAGTACCCAAAGGAGGACTATTTTCCTCATTTACAAAACTAGTGGTTTGCAGATTTACACTCACTGCTTGCTCATGTATAAATCAGCAGTCATACTGATTTCAGAATATTTTCAGAGCCTGAAAAAGCATTAGTGTAAAAATTAAATGGAGGTAAAAAACTATTTCTGAAAATAGCCTTTTTCATACTTTCAGCTAAGATTCAAAGTGTTCCCTAAAATGATGCTCTTCTCTATGACTCTTCAGTAATGCAAATAACTGAGTGAAAATAATTATATGTAATTATATAAATAAGGATTGACCTTATGGTTTAATTAAAGATGTCGATTCTAAACATATAGATTATTCCCCCTCTCAGATGAACAAAGAAATTTGTAAACCCTCCCCATCATGGGACTGAATTTAACTATTTAAACAGTTAAGATTTGGCACTGCTGTATTTTGCCAGTGAAACACCTCAGGAGTAGCACACATTTTTCAAAATAAGAAAAAATGAGGATAGTAATAAAAATGTGGAAATTCCAAATTTAAAAGAACAGTTGAGTCAAGAAAATAATTTTTCAAGTGTTAGAAAAGCAACACAAAAAAAGAACAAAAATTGTATCCAAAAAGGAACTTTAAGAATTCAGATATTTAAAGTGAATACCTAGATCATCCTGCCTTTCCCTCTCAACCTCTCCAACCCATGAACAGCTACCTCCAGATACAAATTATGCTTGGCAGGGGTTGTTTGGATTGTTTTGGTACTTGCTTGCACTTTTTT
The DNA here is from genome assembly GCF_049639895.1 of Pseudopodoces humilis. Lineage (NCBI taxonomy): Eukaryota > Metazoa > Chordata > Aves > Passeriformes > Paridae > Pseudopodoces > Pseudopodoces humilis. The sequence continues at coordinate 14,748,675 of NC_142205.1, read as the reverse complement.
TTTTTTTGTTTGTTTTTTTATTTTAAAAATTAAGTTTCAATGGATGTAAGTCAAATACTGTGCTTCTCAGATCCAGCATTTGGAGTAGATTTTGTGTTCGTTTTTCTTTTCCCCCAAGCTCCAAGAGGCCTGCAGTCCAGTCCATCCCACCTTAAGAACTACAGTGTTCCATCACCCATTAACAACCTACATCCTTTTCTCTGCAAACAGTAAGCACTGCCATTTCAGATGGCATCCAAAGAGCCCTTAAGATCTCTGGTGAACTATCATAAAAAACCACAAAATATCAGAACAACGTATGTGCAATTGCAGCCTTCAAAGTCAGGATCATGCCTTCTCCTACAAGATGGCACTGCCAGTCTACCATACTCTCTACTGCAAAGGACACACTCCCTTGGGAAGAGGAAGACCAAGATAAAAGTTCCCCATGGTTTACAAGGTACAAGTCCATGTCTCTCACTGTTAAAGGAGATATAATTTGGATTGGACCCAACTGTCCATGTCTCAATTTTCAAGTCAGGTGACTTCACAGACAAATGCCTTTCAGACAGAAAGAAACTTCTAAATTCTAAAGCTATATGGCCCATTTAGCATTTCTTTAGAGGAAATTCTGGATTCTGGTCCTTACTCCCATTTTGTCCAAGTACTCAAATGAAAGATGATCACCAGTTTTATTTCGCCTCACCCAATCCCAGTGTCAAGGCCATTTTTTCTGCTACGTAAATATCCAAAAAACAGCTGTAAGTCAACAATGGCTGGAAGTCATAAGGATAGCAATCCCATGACCTAAACATAACCATCACATCTTATTTTGAAGCCTAGATGACTACCCACCTCCATACCCACTCATCCTCTAGGAAGGGATATATTTGGGGATTTCAGCTCATAAGGCAAATGGTGTTTGAGACACATACATAAAGCTGAACTACTCTGCCTATTTGAAATGAGAAAAGCACGTACTGACTGCTTCTCTAGAGCAGACTTCTGTTAACTGTACTACTTTCTTTTTCCTGTGTCTTTGATCTGCAGAGGAGACTGGACCTTGAACTACTTTACTCACTCGACCTTTCTTCCCATAAGACCTTTTTTTTTTTTTAAGAACACCTATTAATGCCAGACTATCTCTGCAGCTCCTTACATCAAAACTAATGACCCTTAAAACCAACATAATTTAGATGCCAGTTTTCTTTGCTACTCTTATACTTCTAATTAGGAGTTATGAAGTTCACTAGTCTTCTTAATATAAGTTAGTTTTACTTTTCCTAGGAATAAGCATCTCTAGCAAGAAGAAATATGCACTGGTTAGTCCTAAGAAGATTTTCAAACAGAAAAAAACAAGACCTTTTGTATTTTAGGTGTTGGGCCTGACCAACTTTCTGAGCACTGACAACTATGGCTGAAATTAAGAGCAGTTTTAAGTATCAAGCTAATCGGAAGCCAATGAATACTAGAATTTCTTATGAATGACAGATCACAGTATTTGCTTTCATTAGAACATGGGAGAGAAAGAGATTTTCAAGCCCTTTGCCTGTACACAACAAAACCAGGAACTCCAGAATGGGAAGAACATATGGTCCAACATATGTCAAAGGAACAAACTGCTGCTCTGTGGAAACATGTTGTTCATTCAGGGGCATTCAGGCATACTCCTGAAAGTAGTGGAGTTACATGAATGCGAAAAAATATGTAGAAGCTGGCTTGAAAGCAAATCACATGCAATGCTACCACACACTGAGAAATTTCTTTATAGAGCAAAACTTTTTTTTTTCATTTCTGTGTAACTTACTCGTTTATCAATATCGCCATGCTGAAGTTGAACAAACCGAGCACTGATGGCAGCAATGTAACTCTGCTGATTGGAAAAAGCAACACGTCCAGCACCTTTTGGGTATTTCAGCTCAGGGTCAGTGTCAATTCCTGCGTAACAAACTCCCCCATAGAGACGGTCCATGATCATAGCCAATTCCACTATTAAGAAACAAAACAGCATTTATTCAAACTATTCTTACAGCAGAAACTTAGTACACTTATGTCTAAAAATACTAGGAAAGTAAATTTTAATTATTAGTTTTGCAAGAGCAAATAGAACAGTAATAACAAAATTAAAAAATATTAAAGAAGTAATATTAAGTAAGGTATTAATTACTCAATAGACAGATCTTTCACACTGTGGGTACATACATCCAAGGAACAATGGAATTGTATGTTCTTGATAACCTGGAACTGGAATTCCAGGGCAGTTTTCTTCAGAGGATTACAGCAAAAGAGTTTTTGGGCAGGCATTGGAATGTAAGCTGTATAAAATAGATCCTCATGCCACAAATTCCTACGTGTTCTCTGGCTGTCCTAATGCTCTATGTCCTACTTGAATTTAAAGACGTAGTTAGCATCTTTTCATAAGCCACACAGAACTGCATTATCTCTACAGTGCTATACTTACCATAGATACTGAAGTTCAGAGAAACAAAAATTTCGAATTGTACAGATAAAGTACATTGCCAATCCTCTGACTTCCAGATTATACTGAATTCAGCTGCAATTCACTGGAGTGGAAAACACTGGTTTTTCAGAATTAGTATCCTCTGTATTAGGATACAGAGGTGTCAGAAGTCCTTGATGTTCAATAGCTGTTTGAAGAATCTCCTTAAGTTTTACTGCTTTTGTGAAGTCATTATTCTTGTTTCACAATGCCATAAAAGTTTCATTTTCACATATACAGGGCATTTGTGAGCTGAGCATAAGAATGCACCCATTAAATTTATCACGGATATTCAGCACAGTAATATGGAGTACTGGACTGAATTTAAAGAAAAAAATAATCTGCAGTTGGAACATACTGTGTTTACGCTCATTTACAGAGCTCGTATTACAGTCAAAAGAAGAGGCTTAAAAATAAAATACCAAAGAAAGTCTGAGCATTGGAGGTCCAAGAAAGAAAAATTTAAGATCCTTTGTATCCCAAATTTGCACTATTGCTTCTCAGTTTTCTTACATCTTCCATCTAAAAGTTTATCTTTCTCTACGAATAAAATTCATTAATAACTATGGAAGACTAATGAAATCTGGAAGTCATTCTAATAACAAAGGGGATTTGAACCATTGCATGGTATGCTTCTACTTCCAACATTCACTGCAACCTACTTACCAGAAAGCCACCTAAAACATTGTAAAAGGCTACTACAGCCAGTCTGATAAAGCAGACTGTCCAGACTGTACATCAAGTATTCCGCAGCTACAGAAATATTTACTTTTTCCTCCACTCCTCTGGCAAGAGTCTAGAAGGAGTCCTGCAATCCCATACAATGTTGTGCCAGCTCTCTGAATTTCTTCCTTTTTACTCTATGCCTACTTGTTCAAGTACTCCATCACCTACCTGTGTTTGTGTGTGTAACCTGACAGCAGCAGAAGAGTAGCTAATGCACAATGACAAGCAGGAACAAATACCACTCCATTGTCATGAAGCAGGGCAGAGATGTTTCTACAGCATTATTTTAAAACCAAACTCTTTATTTTAAGCCTCTTGTGACATAGCTTACTCTACAGGTATAGAGAGGTAACTTTCTAGTAAATCTCAATGATAAACTGTGATTTATGGCCATAACCAGACAGTAGAGAAATTTAAGGATACATGAATACTGTACTGCAGTTAAAACTACCAAGACTGTTCAATTTATCTATCTATCTATCCATCCATAACTACAACAAATTATACATTGTTATTATTAGAGATTATTTCTAGTAATTTCTTACTTTAAAAAATTTCCACAGATTCTACTCACCAGCTCTTAAGGGCCTAGGGACTCCTCCAACAAAAATCGTTTTCCGAGGATCAAGTGGCTGCGAACCATCCATGACAAAGTCACTATCACTTAGATTCCAGGGACGGATCTGAACCTATTGAATTGGGAAAGAAAATAGTATCCTACTTTAGGTTTCACTACAATGTGGAAATATGTTCACCAGCCTGTATAAATTGTCAGTCATAACATCATTACCATAGCATGTCTAGGTGCTTTGTTTTAATCCTGTTAATTCAAAATACTACAGTTTTAAAATAATACAAGTGTTGAGCTCTGCCAACAGTAGTTTATTTTTGATTTTTTCCATCTTCGTAATTTCCAATGCTGCTTTAGACAGATGGCAGCCATAGCCTGCAGACCATTGACTGTGTACTTACTGGCTTGTCCTTGATAGTGGGGCTGGAAACACAGAGATAGAGCTTTCCGTCTTCTTCAATGCAGGCATCAATCAGAGCCTGAACAGAACTCTCTTCTTGGAACAGGAGGAATGCATAACCTGGGAAAAAAACCCCAACCAATTGATAGATTTTCTCTTATCTTTATTTTACAGAATCATCTTTACCACTCATTTTTCCATACAAAAGCAAAAGAAAGTCAAAATCGTATTAGTCATCTTTTTTAACTATGTACTATATTGCCACAGTTAACAGAACTTCCATCTGTAAAATAACTGTCAGAAGAGACTAATAACCAAATAAAAGTAAATATGTCTGCTCTATCATGCACTGAAAGTCTAGGCTAAACATCATTCATTGGCTGCAATGGATATCATACAATGAAAATCCGACTTGGCACAAAGGACTAATCTCTATTCAAGAGATTAGATCAAAGTATTTTATTACATAAGTGACCCAGCAAACCTTTCAAACACTAAAAAAAGAGAATTAAAATGCTTATTTAATGCTACATAAAACCAAACAGTCAGACAGACAAAGAACCTGACACTCTACTTTCACAGTTACAGTATGAGATACACTGGATTTGTTACTTTACAAATAAACCAATAGCATAATTAGGGCTGTATACCAAAACAAACTTTAAAGGGACCACAACTCACATTTCTTTCTGAGATTACTACCAAGTTTAGAATTTTTACACAAATTCATAGTTTATGACTTTGATGGAGAAGTAAATGCTGAAGCAGCTGTTCTAGAACGGGCTCAGGAAAAGGGAACATGGATGTATTGCCAAACCTTTTGGAAATCTTGCTGAATTTCTGAGAGAAGCTAATTAACCACCAGACACTCCTCATTGCAAACAGACACTGTAGGTCATCAAGGCAAAGGTGGTAGGATGTATCTTGAAGACCACTAAAGAATCAGTGCAGTAGCAATGTAAGATTTAAGAAACAAATGCACAACTGATTTTAGACATGTGGGAACAAGAACAGGATTTTAAGAAAAAGCTGTTAGGTTTATACTGGTCTTTCTAATAAGTTGTACTGTATTTCTTACCCCTCATACCAAAGTCCCATCACAGCTACATAAAAGGGACACATGACAGGATTTTATGTATTCTATATTCTTATGTAAATATTATTTAGTTTCATAACAAATATGTCACTTAAGGGAATCTTTTGGACTTAGGCTGAAGAATTTTCTTGTAAAGTCTATTCTTCATTGCTGAACTGTATTTTTTTTAATGATGACCTATTTAACTTAAGCTTAATCAGTAAAAAATTAGATTCAAAATCTATTTTAATGGGGATGTATTTCACTATTTACAATAGAATTAAAAATCCATGTATTACCCATGCAAAACTCAGTGAATGAGGGCATGTGCCCTCATGGGTGAGGTAAGCTCAGCCATGAGATGTTCTCATGGGTGAGATAAGCTCCATGTAACTGTCCTTACTTGGTCAGAAGCCAGGCACATACATTCCAGTTTGAATGGAAAGCTCAGTTCAAGAATGATGGTAGTACAAAAATTTGATTAATCTAAGGGAGGGTTAATTGCACGATACTGTCTAAGGAACCAGACAAAAAAAACATTTTACAGATACTGATTTTTCATCAGTTTGTCTCCTAATGCAGTTTAAAGGTACTGCCATATAGCTCCAGATATACAAGATTGGTAAGTGCCTCCCTGTAATATACCACCTCTACACCTCAGCTATTAATATGCTTAACTGGAGCAACTTGCAAAAAGATAGAAAGTTCAAGTACAAGAACTCAAGGAGTGGTAAGGATTATTACAGATTTCCCAGAATACTCTGAGTTGGATGGGACACACAAAGATGACTGAGTCCATCTCTTAAGTGAATGGCCCATATAGAGATTGAATCCACAACTTGGATTCTTATTAGCACCATGCTCTAAAATACTAATCTCAGGGTCACATCATACTACCACTCCTGACACGGAAATGAAAGCAATAGAAAAACCATACGTTAATACTGCTTTCTCAGCCTCATGTAAAAAACATGTACTCATGTCTTGGTTTATCCCACTTAACTGAAAGCCTCAGAAAGCCTTGTGTCATGATCTCAGCTGTCCTACTCCTCTCCGAAGTCAAAGTTAGCCTGTACCATCAAATTGGTCTGTCTGTAGCTTCACTCTAGAGCTCTAGACCTCCAATGATTCACAATGCTCACTTTAAGAGATGGACTGTGGACCACTAAAACAGAAAGCCCATCAGGTAAGTTTGAAAAGCCTAGCTGTTTCAAGAGTCCTACCTAATTAAAACTTTTCCTTGTTTCATATTCATTATATAAAGAACAAATCAAAAGCAAAGCATTCTAGCATTGACTGGATTCATGCTAACATGATTTTCTTAGCAAGGAAAAAATTCTTTATTTCACAGTAGTATGAAAGTTTACCAGAGGGAGAAAAGATGCCTCTTGTCATGCATATTCTGTGTAGAAATCAGAGAGCAGCTTGAAATTCTATCAACCTCCAGCTACTAATTCCTGTCACTAATGGCTTAGGGGAGGAGTCAAGAAAAATCAGTGCAAGCCAACGTGGCACTGCCATGTAGTAACATGCTAGTGACTGCAGTGGTGTTTTGTGTTGGGGCTGGTTCCTTCACTGTCCGGATAGACTCCCCACAGAGGACACTAAATGGCCTCAGTATAGTGCAATTATTGCCTAGAGAATGCTGCACCTTAAATCATGAAGAATCAGTCCAAGCTGCAGGTTAATACAGACAATGGAAAATATGCAACCCATCTTTCAGTTTTTCATTTAGTCATCTTTGATGGAGAATAAACTCCAAAACACATGTGAAGTGATAAAACATGTGATAAACATGTGAAGTGATGCTGCACTATACTTATGAAATCCATGTATCTGGTCTTTTAGATATCCTCAGTTTAGGTAAACCAATCAACCTCAATGTGCTTATATTACAGTGACCTGACTTGCCCTCTATACTTCCCTGGCCAGATTCACATCGATTAAAGGAAGCTTAGACACTAATCACACATGAAGATACCTACAGTTACTTGCCTGAATCCCAAGTTTGATCCTATTCAGTGTGATCAAATTAGCTGGTAACAAGTTCAGCAGAACTTATATGGACCTGGGGTTTGCTTCTGAAACTAGAAGCAGAACACTTCCAACCTGAGATTTTCAGCTAGTGAGCGCTGAGTTAGCAATAGAGAACCTTGAATAAAAAAGCTACTGCACAACTGTTGTGATACAAGGCAGCAGAAACAACCAGTGAGAAAAGGTTGGGGACACTGTTCTGTTTAAATCAGATTATCCTCTGAGACAGACTATTTATAGTACAGAGGACACAAGCAACTGCACGTATTTTGGAAGGCATTTTTTTAATTTCCATATCCTCAAGGCACCACTTCTTTGAGAGCTTCATTATCACAAGGAGGAGTCCTCAACCCAGCAAGTTACTTTGGACACGTGTATTGTTTCATAAGTAAGTGTATTTTCCAGCTACGTAATAACATGAGTTATGATAAACAGTGGCAAGACAGAAAGGAAGGAATTCTACATTACAGCTGGCAGATCACTGTTACATACTTTGTACTTTGAACTCAAAGGAGGGTTTTTTTCAGAACAGAGCTTCCTTGTAAGATCAATGTAAAGTTGTAAATAATCCTGTTATGTTTGGATCTAATTTTGTGGTGAACCAACACAAAATGTAATTAGTTAAGAACAAGCAGTTGGTGTTTCTCAGGAGGCAGCCAGACTTGATGGATCGAGACACTTTCTGAATTTCTTTCAGCAAGGAAACACTTATTATGAACTTGGCCTTCCCTCAGGACCTTCTGTAAGCAGAGACCTTGGAAGAAAGCACAGCTTGGAAAACTGAACAGTTAAAAAAAAAACCAGGCTGCATCTCTTCACCACTGAGAAGACTTAATGAATCAGTCCAGAATGGTCAAATTCTGAGATGTCTTTGGAAAGCAATACTATGGCAAATCTCTAATGAAAATACAGACACTGAATTAATTTAATGCAGTGATAATCTAGAAAATAGAGATGGAAAATAATAAAAAACATTAGTTCCCTGAAGTAATATAGTATATATTTCTCAACTGGTAATTACTGATTGATCTTAGAGCTTTATTTTGCAGATCCTTAGCCATTTCAGACATCTTATTAATGTATGCATACTTGGTTCTTGTCTGTCCACACAAGTAATAGTAATGAAAGACAATTTTAAACTAAATTCTTCTACAAATTCTTCTACAAAATGTGTCATATATATTGCATTGAACAAAAGAGATATATACACAGTAACACTTGGCAGTTGTATGTTTCCAGAGTATTTACAAAGAGAAACCTACACTTTATTTTAAATGTGTTAGGCTACACACAAAAAATACTGAGTAGTGCAGCAAACTGAAAATTAGGCTGAAGTGTTAATATAGAAGAACAGTAAATGCTTTTATTTTTCAAGTAAGGATCAGCTAATCATGGGAAATCAACTTAGAACTTAGGTAGCAAATGTTACCTGAATTAATTAGATCGACACACTTAAGTTCTTCTATTTGTATTCTCTGTCTTTAATAAGCTCTGCTTACAACACAGTTTGGGTTTTTTTCTTACTGCAGTAATTATAAACAACCCAACTATATTAAAAAGCTTTATCAAATAAGGAAGTCTGGAAATACATCCTTAAGATGTTCAGATGCTGAGATAGGATGATCTCCTTGGAAACGAATGCCAGAATCCATTACTTTCAGGTAAGAATATATTACATCTTCTGTCTTCTATATATTCATCACAGACTCTATGAGATGCATCTTCTTCAAAGAGTTCCTTGGGAATTTCTCTTGGTAATTTAAGAAGAGAGATGCACTCTAAGATAATCAAATTTAACTTGACAGTAGCTTTGTGTGCTGGGCTGACAATCAAAAAAGCCAAAGTCTCTTTGTTTGTCTTAGAATTTCCTTGTAGCATTCCTAAATGCTATTCAAATGCTTTCAATTTCATTTCTCACTCTTTAGAGGGCCCATCGGGGATAATAATCTTGTCTTTTCCCTGGCATAGACGCACAGATAAATAAAGAATCAGTTTACAAAAGAACTATACCTACATTTGTCATTTCCATAGAAGGAATGAATTGCTGCATTCTCTACAAAACCAATAATCTCTGCACTGCTTTCATGTCTGGATCACAATTCTGCATTTATTTTAAATATAATAATACATGGTTGTACATGTACAGATATCTTATGTAATTTACTACAGAATGGGTTTTCCAACTTTGTAAGAAATAGTAAAAAATCTAGTCTAACAGCAATACTAGAAATAGTTTTTCTAAAAAAAATCAGTATTTAATAATTTATCAGAAAAGATTAGAGCTTCAACAGGAAGCTTACATCCTAAAAATGCAAGATGCACAGTATTTGATTATCTTTACTGGATAAGCAAATGCATCCTTCTGCATCCTGCATTTAACTTCTTAAGAAAATATGGAAGATTTTGTCTTAAAAATATGATATCAAATTTCAGTTTTAGAAACTATTAAGAAATGCAAATACGGAACTGATGATCAATGATGCATACAACTACAGTGTTGACCTGATCAGGCTCAGTAATAAAACAACAGGTTTTAGACTCAGTATGTAAAGGAACCATACCTGGACCTACACTGCAACAACAGATTTAACTGTTCACAGGGACTCTACATTATACACTTTTGAAAAAGGCAAGACAAAGTTTCCCAGAGCAAGATTTGCACTCAGTGACAGATCAAAACCTTCTAACTCTCTTACCTTTTGGTGGAAAATAGGACTTGCTCTCTGCTTTGTGAGGCCAGTCTACTACCAAGGGCCCAAATCTTCTGAAGCTGGCAGTAATTTCATCTAAAAACATGTACAATAGTTGCAATTAAAGTAAATTGCGTAAGTCAATGAAAAAATACTATCGAGCAAATACTATCAACCTTTGTTTCTAGCAAAGGTTGACATTTCATGGAAAAAAAACCAGAACAAAATTTACAGGTTTCATAAACACAAAACTTAAATAGATGCATCTTCCAAAGTGTTAATATTTACACAATGCATTTCTGGTGATTTTAATCTTACGTTTGTTTTTTATTGCTTTAAAACAGAAGCATTTCAGAAGCATATGGGAAACTAATGCCTTTCGTGAAAACTTGTATGGTACTTCTCTAAATTCAAATCAGAATCTGGTCTGAATGAAATCAAATCAAACATCACTGTTTAGTGATGTACAGTTCAGAGTTTTTTAAGTAGATATTTATATACCAAGTAACACCACAATTAACATAGTAGCAGTTTCCTCTATATAGGAAATATATATAGGATATCTGCCCTATAGTAGACACTATGATGCAGAGATAGAAATTTAAAATTGTCTATTTAGAGGTGCATGAATAGCCTCGTTGCAAGATCTACAATGCCCCTTGCACAGCTTTATGAGCTCTTTCTATCCCAGCCACACCTACATGTCAGTGACTGGAAAAGCCTTGGCCATGGGTTAAAAATACTCTTAAATAAATAAAAGCAGCAACTCAAACACAAGTATGCTTAATTTCTTTCAGTCATATCCTGTCATCATCATATATACAGGGAGGAGAGAACTAAAATGTATTTCCATGTCTTTTCGTTTAGCATTTGTATTATATAGGCTGAAGTGCATTGAAATAAATCTCACAGTAGATTGTAGGGGAGAATCTCAATGAAAATGTAACCAAAATCTGGTCTTTGCATGTCTGAAAGTTAATTAAATGCAGTCAGCTTATTTGGTTTGCACGTTATTCGAGGATTACCCTGAATCTCCTAAAGGGACTTCTGTTTACATTAGAAAGTTAACATGCAATTTATATTTATCTGCACTGGAGAAACCTCATATTAAACAGCACTATTACTTCAAATTACCAGCGGTGTACAAAGCAATTTCAGCTGCTTAACAATCTGAGTTTCTGTAGTGCAGTCTCTGTTCAATGCATCGAGAGTGTTCTGCCACTTGACCTTGCTCTAAGTTTCTCTATTTCTCATCAGGATAACATTAACCTTTCTATATCACTGCTGAGATCTTCAGATACTAGTAAAATAGAATATGAAATTCATTTACAAATGGAAACTTCCTATGACTACAGAATAAAGCAGGCCCAGACAGAGGAGGGCTAAGATGCATGTGAAAGGAACATGCAATATAAGCAGGAACATGCACTCCAGGCATTACATGCAACTGTAATATGCACGTGCAGAATCAGAAACAACTCCACCATCACAAACCCAAAAGAGATGACACTAAGCTCAACACACCTATCGACATACATAAAGAACATACAGTTACAGCACAACAATATTTTGCCGAGTGGCTTATTTTTACTACTTAAGTCAGGTTTTTCATGATTTCCTTTTGTCTCTCCCTCCAAACTTAATCTGCTTGGTTTTCAGGCAGCTCACCTTCATCAATATCCGGTGGAAGACCACCAACGAACACTTTCCGAGAAAAACGCTCAATTCGTTCTCCGTTCTGATGAGCTGAATAGCAGGTAGGGGAATTCAAGACTCCAACTTGATCACTATGACCATCGTCCAGCAAGCCATCATCTATTGGGAAGAGGGAAGAACGGCCTTAAAAAGAAAAGATAATAATGTACATTAAAATAATTTTGTGGAAGTACATGATTGTGCAGTTTTAGGGAAGGGGGGAAGAGCAGTCTGGAGAGTGAAGATGAAAATACCAAGATATTAGAAAAGTTGACATTAGTTTAAAGAAAAATTAGGAGAATGGAAAATTGTATTTAACTTCAAAATGGAATTTCAAGATTGCAAGCTGAAGTGTAATACGTCATATTACATTATATGGTAGATGCTGTGCTGCATCCAGTAGAAAAGTGGTAATTTTGTTTTAATTAAAGGGTCTTATTTATGAAAAGAAAATATTACAGACTGCTTAAGTGAGTTTTGTTAGTCTGCCTTTGGTTCAGCTTCAAGTTAAAGGATAACTCCTCCACCTGAATGACTACAGTGTGTCTAAACCCCTTAAAGTTTAATTGACCAGGGAGACAGAAACATCACAATCACAAGTTTCAAACATGTATTTCTGAAAGTATCGGATGCATAAGAATATATTCAATTTCTAAGAAAGTAAAAGAGAATTTTAGTAAATGTGCAAAATGTAACATTTGAAAAATGAGTCAAAATGCTGATTTATCCTTCTCACTCAATTTACCAGAGATCTGGGGGGAAGCCTTGCGGTGGTTCCTAACATGGAACTGCAGTGAGTTTACTGTTACCCTGAAAACCAAGTGTAAAATCTGAGAAGTTCACAGGATGGCCTTGTAAATGCAATCTGACCCAGACAGACACTTAGAGGGCAGAGGGAAATGAAAATATGGCAATTCTGTCCCACGTATTTCTTCCCTATTTCATATTTACAAATTTTATAGAACTCCAAACAAAAAAAAAAATTCAGAAGGCCAGGATATTATCTTAGCGTATTCAGTCTTCTATTGCTTTAGTCAGCAACATTAACGACAGTTTCAAATTCAGAAGTCAGTCTTTGAACTGCAAAAAGTTCCGAAAGAAAGAATTTGTGAAGCAAAACAGATAGCCCACATCATAATTTCTTCTGAAATGCCATTTTTCCTGTTTGCCACCAATTTAAAAAATAATTATTAATTCACCTGCTTTCCCAAAAGAAGAAAGCAAGCCAAACCAAAATCAACCTAGAGGATGCAAGCCTGTTTTTCATCTTCTGAAATATATAATTTCAGAATATACAATTTCTTCCAGATTCACCCACTGAATACCCATAGACAGGACCAGTGGGTCCCTGACAGCTGAGTCTGCAGTACCTTGGCTGTGAGCAATACTGCAGTCTTTAATTCTCCCCACTCAGGGGAACATTACCAGCAAAGCCTGGTAGGAACACCAGCAGACCCAGTGCTGACCAGCTGGGGGGTGACAGCAGTAGGAAAGCCCTTCATTTCCAGAAGACCACCTAAGAATCAGGTGGTTAAAAGACAAGGGTGGAAAACAGCAAATATTATGAACAATAACCTATGGTTATGGTAATGCCTATTGATCCTGATGTGGTATCTCAATAAAAAAAATGAAACTGAATGAAAGCACAGGACAATATAAAACAACCAAATATCATAAAGTATCATGAGGAGGACAAAATTAAAAGCAGGACTTCAGGATTGTACCAAGTAACAAAGACTGCTAACTACATCATTTTTATGGTGGTGTGTCTGTTTCTTCAGCAGGCATCTGATGGAGAGGAGTACAGAAAATGCAGAAAGCTATAGTAGGCTCTTCCTTTCCATTAGGACTGGTGATAGTCATTCTCAAACACACCTAGTAGGGAGCAGGAGATGTTTGGTCTCGTAAGAACATATTCAATAGGTCTGTAACAGCAGAGTTGCCTTAGAAAGTGGAAGCATGTAGTTGAGTGCTCAATGGGACAGAAAATTGAGCAAGCTAAGGAGACACAAAGCTAACATACATGGATGAAGCAGGCAAGCAGATTCCTCTTGTATATCAACTATTTAGGCACGAGAGGAGCAAGATTGAATCTATAAGATTGTATCAGCTGCATAATGTAGATATCAATTTTAGTTATTAAGACAAGTAAGAATGATCAAATCCTACAGGTGTAGATGAACGAGTGGTAAGATTTGGTTGTGCAACCAAAAAAAGTTGGATGCAACAAATTTCTGAATTACTGAAGTGAATGATGGACAAAATGGAGCTGTTACCATAATGACAGTGACAGGAAGAAGCGCATAATGGAAGATATAAGACGCATATTGCAGGAACCTGCAGGAAACTGCAAAGTGGAAATTTTAAGACATTCCACTAATAGAGTTAATGTCAATATCTTAAATCTAAAATTACTGTAATTTAGCTTGGTTTATAAGAAGTACTTCTTAGACAAGTATGTAACAGGGAAAACAGTCATAGAATAACCTTCAGAATAATTTATTTTTACCCACAGACCCATGTTAAAATCTAAGAACAATGATAACTGTTCTTTACAAATAAAACCAGTAGACCATGTTCTGAAGTGTTACCAGAGAGCTCAATTTTACTTTAATGTGGGTAAAGGTTTGCCAAAAGCACTGTAGCTCCTCTGAGAGCTAAGGTGACATGAAGGACAATGGATAAACACTTTCAGAGTAATATGGTCTACATGACTCCTATTACTTTCTTCTCCATCCTCTTCACTTCTAAATGTCTCTCAGATAAAGAAAGCAAAAAGGTAATTTTCTTTTCATTTTCAATAGGCTTTTACATTTCTCCTGATGACCATGAATAAAAAGGGTAAGCCCCTCTAAATACTCATTTCTTTTTGTTTTATGACAGTAAAAAAATAAGCAGAATCTGGCAGGAATTGTCAAAATCATTGTACTGTTACATCCACTGGCCATGATCTACAACATCATCCCTCTCTAGACTATGGCTACCAAGCACTAGGTTATGAACTGATGCAGAGACCAAGACAGACACATGAACTGATGTGTATGTGGTGAATATCAGAAGCTACCAAAGATCTTGGTAGGTTGTACTTGCATGTTTTACATGGTCTTTATAACAACTTCAGATCACATCCTGGCACAGTTAGAACAGCAGAGCTTTTTCAAGGTTAGTGAGCACATACTAGCTTATGCTATGAAGATCTGTTTACTACTTCTAAGAGCAGTCTACTAGATTTCTTGCTAAGTTTATGAAACATTTTTACTCTGTACACTACTGCTTCTACAGAAGCAAAAGGAGATGAGTAAGGACAACAGCAAACTGTGTACTCTTAAAGGGAGCAATGACTGCAAGCAGTACCATTAGCATGAACTAAATCACGATTAGAACTGCAGTTTTTGACTGATTAAAGGATTTGCAATTCAGACTCTAAGAGAACAATGATCGTATCAATCCAGACTGTACTCCTCCTTCCCTCACACCCTCCATCTTCCCCAAACTAAGATAACATGCAGATAGGCAAATACAATCAATAATCTGGATTAATTAACCATAATGATCAGTAACAGATCAGAATTAATTGAACTGTAACAAACAGAAGTGAATTACCTCGTCTTCGCCCATAACTCCTCGCTGCATGCAAACAAAGGACAAATTGTAAAATGTCAAATAACTGTATCATGCCCACAAACTAAAATATTTAATATACAAAGAACCATGTGGGTTAGCAGTAAGGAAAAGTCTGCATCTGTAACTGGTACTGATAAATGTAGATGAGAATACATTAAAGTGTCACATAAATACCATACTATTTTACTATTAAATTGATGTTAACACCAGCTGTAAGGAAAATGCTTTCAAATATTTCAATGTCTTTAAACTTGATCTCCACTTCATGTTAATTATGGATGAATTAATTATGGGAACTTTGCAATTCATCCTCAAAACGTGATTTGTATCTTATACAACTGCTTAAATAAAACACATAGGGTACCGAAATTGTAAAAAGGCAAATACAACTGCAAAAAGCATGTAGTAAGTGTTAAATTAATCACAGACACATCCTGGTCCACATGGAACAGTTTGTACAGTCCTTTGCAGTGACAATGCAAATGCTGTAAGCCGTGACCTTCCTTTTTCATGAAAAGACCTAGCAGAAAATTAACCGCAAGGTTTTGTTTGAAACAAAAGATGCCTTGTACTAGCAAACGAAATCAGGGCACAAGTCACAAGAAATAGCATTGTATCAAAAACACTGCACAAAGGCAAAGCAACAATTTCGCACAGACTGCAAGTAAATCCAAGATTTTCCTAACTTCTGAGTTTTGCAAGGTTCTTAAAGAGATCATGCTTGTAGCTACAGTTCAGAAAACCAGACTGATTGCTTCTCTGCCTGAAGGCTAAAAAACTAAAAATAGACAGATTACTAATACAGAAACTCTTAAGATTTGTGAAATTTCAGTTACATTTCCACAAAGTATTTTCTATTCCTGTTTAACAGACTCAGTATCTGAGAAAAATTACTTTAATCATTACACAGTTAAGTACCCAAACAGATGTTACTATTAACCATAAGATCATAGCAACGTTTAGGAACAGACTGCTGTGTCTTGGCATTATTGTTTTAATTTTACAAGGCATCTATACATACAATTCCCCTAAAAGCAACTGTTGTTCTAGGCCACTGAAATACATATAGTCTCAGAATAACTGATTCATAAATGCCATTCATTGTTCCATTCTCATATTATGAAATACTGCTATCCTGGTGCCTCCTATTTGATTAGGGGTTTTCAAAAATTTCATTAGATATAATATTTTTTCCCTTTGTTAATTTTATCCCTTCCAACTAGAAATTTAATAGGTTGCTTATGGAATTCTGAAAAAATCTTTCTTGTTTTTTCTCCCTTAGAACAGTTATATTTACACAACAGTCTTCCTCTTTCTATTCAACTTGCACTGAACTTGCTTTCAGATTTATTCTCTCTCATCTGAAATTATTATTGAAGAGAATAGTCTCTGCTTAAAGGTTTTCAGATCCTTAGAATTTCTACTAGAAAGCCAAAACAGAAAAAAACCACTTTCTGAAAGAGAACTAGGTATCTAACCAAGTGGAAATGCTTCAATTCAGATTTCCAGCACCAAAATAGACTCCACAAACAGTGTATTCTTCCCTGTGTTCAGCTCTCTCACTAGGTGCTGGGGTGACTGATGCTGAGCTTCAGACATGTTTTCTCCCTGAAGCCAGGCCCTCAGAAGACATGCAGTTCTGTGTCAGTGCTGCAGCATGTACGAATCTCTGACTCCTGGCCAAAGTGACTCCCACATAGCATTAGCAGTAGCGTCACTAAGCCCTCGCCTAACCCCCACGTTTGTTTTTTTTTTTTCAATTCCGTCCACAAATAAAACTAGAGTAAGCAGGAAAAATTCAAGTGCAGCCCATCCACAGCATGATCTGCAGTGCTGTGCTCTCTCTCGAAGGATAACCTAGTTATGCATACTAATATTCATCTTTCAGCACAAATGTCAGAACACTGCTTTTCTTTTCTTCTGCCCCTTTCAGCCTACCAAACCAGCTCAGCCATTTTCTTACATTTTCATAGTTAGGACAAGTTGATATGCAGAGAAATATTTTGTTACAGAACAACTGAAGTTTTCTTCTTTGTGCATTCAAAAAAAGGCAACAGCAATTTTAATGAAAAACAAAAAAGAGTTACTAAAATGTTAAAAACACCCAATGCAGATAAACTTAAAACAGCAGATGGTGCAGTATTTTATATATATGGGAATTAAAATGATGCACCAAAGTTGTCTGTGTATTTCTTGCTTCAGCAAAACAATGAAATCAGGGAAAACAGGAGGAAAACTGTACCTGATGTTGTCACATCATTTACTCTACTTGTATGGCAAACCTTCCACCCTAAAATTTATGTCTTGCTCATTTAGATTGCAAACTAGTCTGGGCAGGGATTTAGTGCTACTTTGCATCTAGAAAAATGCAAAATTTCTGTTTTTATTAAAATAATCTACATATAATGTCTTACACCTTACAGAGCATGGATGCTTACAGAGCATAACAACTGTATAAATATAGTTAATTACAGGTTTACCTATACATCTAGATTATACAGATATATTTAACATACATATAATCAGTACACATGTTTATAGATAAATAACTGCAGGGAAGACAGTTCTTTTGGAAAAGGCCAGACACTGTAGGCAAATGATTGCTTTACAGCAACAAAAAAGGAGAGATTAAACTGCTTTCCTTAACTTGTCCAAATAATAAATCATACAGAGATTTGTCTTTTAGTTTATAAAGCTGGATATTTTGATTAGCGAGTAACTTGGAAAAATTTCAAATGAGTGATAATGCATGAAAGACACTTTTATTCTAGAAAGTATCCATTAGGCAACACATACAAAAAAAGTATAATGATGCCCACTGAAAAAGAAATCCAGTTAACACAGGAACCTTCCAAAATTAAAGAGTGCTGTATATACAACAAAGCTTTTAGCTAAAACCTTTCTCTATGTCCCTGAAATTTCATACTAGTACAACTTACACCCATCAGAAGAAATTAAAATCCCCATTTCTGCAATGCAGATCAGTTCACAGATTTAAGACATAAGTAAATACATTTGTTGTGCATGCTTATCTAACACTGAGACAATAGAACTATATGTTATGTGAGTAATGCTACCACAAAGATAGCAAATGTATGGTTTCATTTCATTCAAACACATATTTCAAATACATAACCAGAGATCAAATATACACATATTGAAGTAACTCAACTGAGTCACTGAGCTGAATTAAAAATACTATGTTGTGTATCAGGAAAAACTACCAGGAAAATTTCCTACAAAGGTAACTGTTAAGTTTATAGAAAGATAAAATATTATTTGTCACTAACATTCCGACATAATCAGATACAGAGACATGATGAAACCTTTTTCATTAATAATTGTAATTTAAAGAAATCCACAAACAGTTAAAGCAATAATTTCCCAAGAGTCTAGACTAAAGGAGGTAAGTGCCTAATTCCCATTTTATTCTATTGGATTTGGGTCCAATAGAATAAAATCCAAATTTTGGGTCCAAATTCCATTTAGATGTCTTTAGAAATAACACCTTCATAGATCTTAAGGCTGAAAGACATCGTTATGACCATTCAAGCTTAGCACACCTGAAAGAAGTGTGTACAGGAGTTCATTTAGCAATTCCTCTATAGCAAGTTTAGCAATTCCTGTATAGGAAGTTTAGCAATTTCTGTTTGAAGTAAAACAGCTTTCTTTAGAAGCACAACCAGTTATAGCATCTCTAAGAAGTCTAATATGCTCTTGCTAAACTAATCAAATGGGGAATTATGCTTCAACAGCCATTGAAAAAATTCAACTCATTAAAACTATAGAAGGTGGAGGGAACCCTGTAATGGGGAAAAACACCCTACATATCCCAACAAACTTGACTCTTGCAGTATTACTTGCTTCACAAATGTTCTCTCTAAGCTGACAAAGATGCAGTCAGGTATACCCATTCCAAAGTATCCTTTTTTACTTTTGAGAGATAACAGTCATTAAAAATGCATTACTTTTTTACAGCTTAAGCTGAAATAGATATGAAATTATATATAATTTATTAAAACACATAAATCAAATTTCCTTTAGTTGATTTCATTAATTTAAATAATGAAAACTGTAAATATTAATATTAGGTATAGTTCAGCAAGTACATTTTAAACGACTTGGAAAAAAATCTATCATATAAGAAGATGAAAATCTACCTAAAAAAAAGTTTTATCTAGAAGTGCTTAGTCTTAAAAGGGCTGCACAGATCCAGCCTGGCTCATGTTAGAACCTTTCTGGAATCCAGAGATACCAGTTCACTAAAATTAATCCAACTAAAATCCAGAGAGGGTCGGTGTTAAGCATTAGTGTATGCATAAACGGGCAGAGGATGCTTAAAATATTTGTGATTTGCTTTCATGAAGGTCTGACGTTCCTGTTCCTCATCACAGCTACTACAGTACTTACTGAGAAATTAAGGGACAAATGTGAGTCTTTGAATTACTAACTCTTCCCAATTCTCCCTCCAAGTCACCAATTACAGATAGAGGGAAATGTTAGCTTGAACCCACATAAGTGGAGAAGGAAATTGAAGTCTACAAGTTTATCAACAGGTGTTCAAACCATAATTCTCATTACTGCACATTTGGAGGAAGTCCCTCAATTCTTCCTAAGAAAGAAAGGTTGTGCAGAGTCTGAGCAGCTGGAGCTTCCCAGGAGTTGTTTCCAGTGCTTCTGCTCTTGAGCTGCAAGAAGCTACAGTTAAGACATGCCAACCTGAAGGGGCTCTGAAGAGTGTTCCTGACTGGCCTGGCCTGCACTGACAGCTACATCAGACTCCAGCTATGTGATAGAGACTAGGCTCTGAATTAAATTCTAAAGGACGTAATTTTAAAAACTAAGCATTGCAGCACCTTTTAGATACCCAAACTGTTATTTTTTATCTCACTTACTGAAGGCTGAAAATAATACTGCAGCTTTTAATATAGCAGTCACACTAAGTGCTACCTTAAAAAGTACAAGAGAAACCACACCAGTGTTAAAAGTAAGACTCTTCTTTAGCACATGTTCTAGCTTTATGGTAAGGTTTTGGGACAGACTGGTACTACTGCATTTTTCCAGTGTCCATGATAACAACAAACCCCTTCCTTCCTAGATATTCCATGGAGTAACAATAGTTCCCATGTGCTTTTTTAGCATGCAAAACTCTAAAAAGAGAAGTTCACCATTCTAAGTAAAATTAAATTAATTAAAATATTAATTTCTTACACCCATCTCACTGAAATATTTCAGTTTCTCTTCATACCTTCCCATCTAACACTTCCTTGTACAGCAGCAGATAATTGCATGTATACCACCTGAACAAATCAGTTTGCAGAATAGGTCTTAAAGCTGCAGTTAAATACAGAAAGTAAAATGTTGTAAATGTTGTGACATCAAGCACATCGATATTCAGTGTAGAGGAATCAAGATACTGATTTTATTTCAATAGTTATGTACTTATTTTTTTCTTTTCAAGATACTCCATTGTCTCAAACTTACCTATTCAATACCAAAGGATCTACTTCTACAAATGGCTATTGTGCAGTATTTTCCTTCACTGGGTATAAGGGTAAATCTTAATTTCCTTAAAATTTTAAACATTTATTCAGTATTATAAAAAAAACAGATTTAAAAAAAGGTAATATATATATTTGTTTACATCTTATGTCCATTTGCACAAGTAAATGACTGCACAGAACAGGTAAGGCAATTAAAAAAAAAAGATCACCAAAAACCACCACCACCACCACCAAAAAAACTACATAATTTCAAATGGCAAAAAATGTATTCTGAACATTTTTTTTAAAGAGATCTTTACTGTTAACACTTAGACTCACCAAGTGAATGACAAAAAATGTACGTCATGTGCAACAGCTTCCATGTTTTCTAATCTAGAGAAGCTGTGGCGCTACAGGTCTAATTTTTCCCAAGGCAGAAAACATTTATGTGCAAAACCCCTGATTTATTATTGACTTAGATGGATTACCAAGCTGTGCTTCCTTCTTTAGCCTTGAACAAAGGCTAAAGTTCATGCCTTCACTGAGTAGCAGATGTTCATGAAGCCTGACCTACTGGGAGAGGAACATGAACATGAACTCTAACTTCAGCATATTTCACAGTTAGACACGTGCTTGACAAAAGCCACTTAGAAAAACCCCCCAAAAAATAAAATGTTATTTCACATGAGTGTAATACAAAGTGTCTAGTTCACTCTTTATTTACCCAAAATAGAAAAACGTGTTTCTATCCTTCTTATTTTTCTAATTCCTGTTTCAGTAGAACAGATTTCTAACAGCTCTTTGGAAAACATACCCTTGGTTTGCTTGAGAACAACAAAGAATAGTGCATCATTATGAGTATTTCAGATTTCCAATAAGCTAGATATAATGAAAGGCTGTTGCAAGATTAGCTCTTGCCATTCAACTCCAAAAAATGGCAACAGTCCCATCAGTGTTGAAGACTAGAGGCAAGTAATTCAGTAACAGAATATAATAGCATAATTTTATACCAACATTTCAGATTTAAGCTAAGCTAGAGATAATTAGAAACTGTTATAAGATTAGAACTTACCATTTAACATCAGAAGATTGTCAGTCCCCGGATGTGGATAACTCAAGCGACCTTAAAAAAAACAAAAACCAAAGAACAAAACAAATGCAGAGGTTTTAGCTATTATGCTAGAAAAAATAACAAAATATCACTGCTTAGAATTTGCCTAAGGGAAATAAAGAGCTAATATTTAACTCCAAGCACATTAACCAACAATACCCTTGACCCAAGTTAAAGCTGACAAGAACAGACTTCTTAACCTTAATTCTCTGGTCATAAGATCTGCAGTGTACTTTGGGATCAGCTCCAATAGGATAAAGCCACTTTTTGTTTCATGACACCCAGAAATAGTGCTGACTGCTTTAGTCTTCTCTTTCACAGTGACTGTGAATAACTGCACTATGCACACTGCTTAACAGAGTGGCATTTCTACAGCTTAGTGCTTCCCTACTGAATGAATTTAAGAAAAATCATGTTAATAAGAAATAAGGCATGAAAATTTTATTAACTGATTTATGACTCCATCTTGGTGTGCTTCATATAACCCTGGTATGTAATATTTTTCAGTAAGTCTAGCAACATTAGAGCAGTTGCTTATCTACAGATTCAACAAAATTAAAGACTATTATAGATAAAATTTCCAGCATTTTAGACTGAATAAAAAAATTATATGAAAACCTTATATCCTGACATTAGAATTTTTCCGGAATTGCACTTTACTACACCGCTGGCATGCTACACTTTAGTAGTCAAATGAATGGTTTAAAATGCACAGCTGAAGTGTCTGTTCACTACAAATTCCTTTTTATTAAAGGAGACTTTTTCTGTATACAGGAAGCTGCAAACATACCAGTAGTGCACACTGACCTAGAGAGACATTTACAATAGCTGCTGTGCTTGGAAAAACTGTGGTTTAATGTGCAAATAAACTGCATTGCTATCTATCTTGTTATTCAAATATATTTGCTTGCTTAAAAACTGAAGAGTATTTTATGTATATATGCATATATATATGAATACTGTGACTTAAACATGTATCTCTTTTGAAGGAAATGGGAATTCTTGTAGAGGCATAAAGAAGAACTCAGTCTGGAAGCAATGGGCATGTAAAACTCACACATTTTTAAAGGTTCATATATATGTAGATGGCTTTCAAGAAAAAGAAACCCCAGGGGAAAAAAAGAAAGAAAGACAAATCAACAACCTATATATTAAGGCTGTCTAGCAATTCTTATCATACTCTGTTTGGTCCTCTACTGCTGGTAAACCCATGATCTTAACAGCAAGACTAGAAATTTCTTCAAGTAGTTCTGAGTCCCAAGGGACACCTTTGCGGTTAAATAAAAACTATTTTTGTTGCAAATCTGTAAATAGGGTTTAGGTTTTGTTCTTCTCCTTGAAGAAATCAACATGGTAATTTTCTGTCAAAAAATAATTTGAAAATTTACACATTGGAAACTCTGAAATGTAAAACTTCAAAACAGCAAGATTGAGATAATTTAGGGAATTTTGTTCAAGCTTATTTACAGGCATTGTGGCAAAAAAGATCTTTATACAGCTGTGAACTATTTGTCATCCCACAGACTTTATTATTGCAAGAATGGATGGTATCAGAACACCTGCAGATTAGGTAAGAACAATTTGCTGTTGAATTTGGAAGCACTGAAAGGCTAGGGCAGGCTCCTGGAGAAGGGTAGATGAATGCTATCCAAAAGGACTTTGCTGTCTTCTCTAATTTCAACAGAATCTTTGAGTAGACTTAGGCAAAATACTAAACAAAAACCTTTGTAGGAGCCTCTGTCTTTGTGTTTCTTGTCTTCAAAGTGTCCTGTTTTAATATACTTTTTCTGTCAAACTGAACATCTACAGTTACAGCTGATGTCTCTTGGAACTACAAAAATTCTACCCTTCTAGCAATGCATGCTGTTAAAAAGGCAAAAGCATCAGGAAAAAGGCATCCTTAAATTGCACTCTGGGAGCTGCCACAGCTCAGCCTGGTGTGTAAGTTACTTTGCTATGTTTTTTAGGATTTTGCTCTATCAAGGCTAATATTCATTTTTCTAACAGCAAGAATTTCACAAGATCACTGCCATATCATATTTATATACATTGCTGTAGAAATACTTGTAATAATAGGTGTTCCTTGCAAATCAGAATGCTGTATTTATCAAGAATGACAAAAGAAATGGCGAGACATTATCTCAAACTTCCTTTAGTCTGTGGTGACGGTCTTTCTCCCTATCTGAATTAATCCTCTTTTCCTATTTAGCAAGAGAGACAAAGGATAGGGGTTTATTCTCTGCAATGATTTCATAAACAGAAGGCAGATTTAAGGCCTAGTAAGACAGAGAATCTCACTGGTGCAAACACCAGGGGAGGAAAACTAAAAATTAGTAAATTCTAGGTGTATAACTCTGCTTCTGCATTCTTTTGCTTTTTCCCCTTTATAGCTTCACAAATAAGCTACATCTGAAACACAGATGCCAAGCTGAAATAATGAAGGACTTCTCACTGAGTGAAGGACTGCACCAGACAGCTGGGCCAACCACTGCAGCCAAAAATAAAAACAAAAGATGGGAGCACCATCTTGTAACAATTTACTTTGCTTCTATCAAATACATCTTTCTATCAAATGCATCTTTCTAGCTGGCTATTTTCACTATAAGTTGTTCAATGCATCATAAAAGAAAATTATATCATTTTAAGAACAAGGCACAAATCCTGTCCCATCCTACATCGCTGTATAGACCATTCAATGGTCTTCTAGCAGGTCCAGTGGCCTCCACCTGCTTAATAAAGTAGTTTTAATAATAAAGATGACTGAATAGTTAAAAATCAACTGCCAATTAGTTAGAAAATAGCTAATATTTAAATAATAGACTTAGTCAACTCCTGAAAAATGTAAAGTAATTAATTCACTACCTCTCTGCAGAACTTGTCTATAGAATCAAAAATTTGTAACCTGCTACTATCTGAAACAAATACAGTGCCAAATATCACCATTCTGTATCAGAAAGATCATCATGTTACAGAAATTTTGTCTGTGCAAACCTGAACTTGCAACTTCACCATACTGCTAATGAATAATTCTCATGTATCATGGCTAAACTGAAACTAGCACTGCTAAGAAGCAGCAGGTATGCCTGACACTTCTTATGCAACTAGAATTCTATTGAACCTAGCCTCGTAATTGTAATTAACAGAACTGTCTGCCTTGTGCATGTTTCTCAATGCATTCTTCTGCAAGGACAGAAAAAAAATTAAAAGCTTCAAATAAACTTTGGTGGGCCACTTTATTCACTGAATCCACCTAAGAGTCTTGCTAATAATCCAAACTTGAGGAAAGAGAACAAACTTAGTTTTAGCAACATTTCCTCAATCTCATGTTACTGATAGGGGCAAAGGAAATTAAAATTTTTGTAAACTTCTTGGCATACTCACTTTTTATTTTAAGGGAAATTCACATCTACTTTTAGAAATACATACTTTTTATTCCTATTTAACTAAACTGTTGGAGGAATCCCCATATATTAAAACATAATTGCTTTAAAAATTGCTGACTCACAGATCCACAAGTTTGATATTTCATGTCTACTCTCCCCCTTTAAAAAAAAAGTCTTAATTGGTTGTATTAAGAGACTGAGAATCAAAAACTCCTTACCCCTTCCACGTGAAGCTTTTCCCATTAAGAGTGAATGGCTGAGTATCACAGTAGTTTCAGAAAACAGTTTTTGGAAACAGCGTAGTTAAGACAACTGCACAAACCCATGTTTGGACAACACCTAGCTACAGAAAACCTAGAGACTGCACTTTCCAATGCTTGCGTTTGAATTATGCAACTCAGAACGAGGCCAAATGGATTGTCTTTGATAGTCCATGTATTCAGACAAACCAGTCTCTCAGTCTTAAATATATTCTTTTATCAGAAGAAGTTTCTATGACAGAAAGAAGAAACAATGTGTATGTAAGATTTCAAAGCCTTTTATGTGACTAGCGAGAGAATTTTTTCCTGTTTTTTTCCAGCCTCAGAAATTCTTTTCTTGGCACAATTTGAACTACTCTAGCAAGAAACTGTGCAGCTTTAAACTTTAGAGCTTCGTAACACAAAATATAAAACAAATGTAATTGAAAGAAAAACAATGTTCTCTGAGCCACAATCTTTACTAGAAAGAAGTTTAAAACAGCAGGTAATGAATTCCATTAAATCAGTCTTCTCAATAATAACAGATATTGCACAGAAAATATAACAACCGTTTCTAAGCTTTCTCCGTAACCTGTTTCAGCCCAAATGCATTGTCTTTCCTGCTTCTTGACAGGAAAATACATTGATATTTGGGGGAGTAGAAGGAGAAAAAAGTAAAGCAGGTATGCAAGTGGTACGTCTGAAGAGTTATACTAGCAATACCTACATCTGTCAGGCTATCAGTTTTTTAATTCTATTGTTTTAAGAACTATCATGAGAATAAAAAGGGTTTTAAGAATAATGATACAAAAATGAATTAATTTAACTTCAGCTTTTATTTCACCAGAATTGGATGGATGGGACTAACATTACTTAAGGTCTTGTTATGAAACACATTTCAAGAAAGCTGCATGGGAAAAATTAGTTTTAATATGATCAGTATTTCTGCTGCAATGACTACTGAAGTCAAACATCTTCTCCCTATTACACTACCTCGAAAATATCGAAAGCTACAAAATTGCTTCTCTTTTGATCATGTGTGTTGTAATGACAAAGCTTTGTCTAAGTGAAGCCAAAACTAGTAATTTCTAAACAATTTCCTGGCAGGCATAACCTTAGCTTTCAGTAAATCAGATTTGAAATCAATTTTTTTTCAAGTTCATGAAAGCAAAAGTGGTGAAATTTGACTTGCTCCTAAAATGGATGCTGACATGCAAAACTTGAAGCTATGAGCTAGTACACAGACTGTCTGTTCTGCATTGTGCAAAATTTCAGACAAGATGCTTAGTCATACTCCAGATATTGTAAGCAGCTAAATCTGAAACACGTGCTTAAAATTCCAGGGACTTTCATTTTACTGCTGCGATTAGATATAAAAGATGCATTGTTTTAGCGTGCTTAGGTTTACTTGAAACCTTGTCATTAAAATATTCTCTAGTTACAAAATACTCTTCAGTTACAACAAAATATATTTTATATTAATAGCAGCAACAAACAGATAATAATAGTAATAGTAATAATAACAGTTTTCTTAATCCTGTGCATTCTGCAAGCAAATATGATGGAGTTTTAAGTAAATGTTAGATTTTCTGTGGTGAAAAGTCACAGAGACTGATATAATCAAATAAAAGTTTCATCGTTGTTAGCAAAAAAAAGAAAAAAAAGAGAGAAGTTGCTCAGAAATTACAGAAATTCCAATTAATGGTGAAAAAACATCAGAAGACAGTAGAGAACTAAAAGGTTGATATACCACAAGGTCTCTTCCTCCCATTTTCAGTCCATAAGGAATATTTCTTGGACCTTATTGTTAATAATGTAACTGTTTCAGCTGAAGTCACATCCACAGAGAAAAAATATCTTACACCCATCAACTTAAATAGCAGCACACAATTACTCTATTTAAATTCAGTTGGCATGTGCATTGTTCTCTGGCACTTGATCAGAAAAATGGGTTTCCTTTGAGTTTATCACTATCTATGGCTTCCATCTGTTTTTGTTCAAACATAAAATTTAGCAGAATTTTCACTGCAAGAACATGACTGTTTAACTGTTAAAAAAAAATAAATCTCTTAACTGTAGACTGGCACCATACTCTCATATCCCTAGAAAGCACAGATGGAAACTACTGAGATTTTTCAAGGTATCTACGTATGAACCAAATTAACTTTTAAGTCTTAAAGTTTTGCATACCAGTCTATTGTAAGATAATGAAATACGAAGAGATGAATAAAAATAAAAATTGGTATTTTCTGTGTTCACTGTGCCTCTAAAATCTCTTCTGCATTACAGAGCCAAAATTAAAACAGTGAGATGGCAGGGGGAACCGAGCAACCAATTCCATTTGTTGTGTCAGCATGTACAGAAAGAAGAAACAGACTGGTTTTCATCTTCAGGAATGTGAGAGGTGCCAATGGCAGTATAGTGCTGTAGAAGATCCGCATACTCTAGCTTTATGCCTAACAGTAGCTTTCAGACAAGTAAAGAAGTATTAACTACTTAAGTACAGCAAATAGGAGCAAGAATGCCCTGTAACAGGAGTGATAGACGTGGTCACCTCATCTTTGAGGAGATATGCATGCTTTTAGCACACAGCAGTTACCACTTGGCAAGCTGTTTACAGATTTTAAACCTTTTGTGTTACTTAATGATGTTTTGAAAATATGTAGAATAGGCAGAAATTGAATCTAATAAAGGACTTTAACAAAATTGCTAAAATTGAATTAATTCTCTTAAGGCAGTAAAAAAGAAAACACCAGATTTAAAAACACCAAAGAAAATTTAATTTCAGCTTCCACTTACTTTAAAGTTGAGGAAAATTAACAGTTGAAGCAAATGCTACATACTTAGAGATGCTTTGTAGAGATTTTCAGCTTGGAAAAAAACTTCCAGCTTTTGGCTAACTATTTTAAATCTTAAAATACCATTAAGTGCTGTCTGAATGCTCCAGGTCTTCCAACTGATCGCAGAGGTCTTAAGAGAATGATAAGCAGACTAGCAAGAGAGAACAACAGGCCCCTTTGTGCTAATGTAACGTATAGTAAGTGTAAGAGCTGCTAGAAATGGAGAATGGATGGGAGTAAATAATGCTGCAAAAAAATTTGATTGTTTTATTTTTTCAATTGCTTCAATACAGAGATTTAATTTCTATGAAGCAAGCCTGAAGTCTTGGACAATTTTAAAATTAGATTGTGTTAGTCTAATTAGAACACCACAAATGAAGTAACAGCTGATCAGTCCAAGTGAAACAGTCTGGGTTCCATGCCCTGATGCTCAATAGTAAATGCTACCTGAGAAAGTATGGAAGATGAGTCACAAGAGTGAATTAATGTACAGTGAAAAAAGGAGTTAAAATGGAAGCCCACACATGCTAGCTGTATGCTCACTGCTGTGGCAAATGATTTAATAGAGCCCAAGCTGTATGAGGAACCAGCATTCTAAAGCATTTCTGGACTTCTTTAGACTGGATGCCTAAGTATCCTCCATAGATTTGAAAAATACACTTAAAAAGTCAAAACCTGATTTTATCAATGGACTTAGTTTTCTTTTCAGCTTCCACAGCAGAGAAAGGGAATATTATCTAGCAACACTGGGAATGGTTTAAGTAACTGTGAAACAATGTTTTCAGTAAAAGATAGCTTAAGACTTTTCATTTGAGTGAGAAAACAGTTCATTTGCCGTTTTAATACGAACCTTGAATCTAAATTAACAATCACTATTAATTCAAATATGCAGAATGGCTGACCCTTTTTTCTTTATTTAGCATAATAACATACCTTTAAGTGGATCATGCTCTGCTCTCATAATGTCAATAAGGGAGTTTTCCAAAGAGTGCATATTCAGACTGTCATACATTCTATTTCGATCCTAAAAGAAAACAAAAGCCTTAGTATTGGAATACAGTTTCTGTAGTTTTTCACAAAAAACTTGAAAGGAAAACACAGGTTCCTTCTAACAGCTGCCCACTCGCTCTGGAGATGGACAATGATACAAGGTAAGGTGTGATTTTATTAACTAATTTTAACAGCATCCAAATACTAGAGACTCAGTGTGAAGAACTCTGTGTGATGCAGTGTGAACAAGTACTGTGTATGCATTTGACAGCCTGTGATTACCTGTTTCCTTCAGAACTGCTTGAATCAGTTCTAGCAAACCACAGCACCGTTATGCATTAGGCTGATTAATGAAGGAGACTAATGTCTGTAAGACTTCAATTTCATTTCATGCACAAGTACAAAAGTGATGAAGGTGGGGAACTACAGGACAAGAATAGTCATATCACATAAAAGAGAGCACTTTCTTGGTCCTTGGTCAAGTGCCTGGCATGGGCCACGAGCCCCTGTGGAGGCTGCGCTTGCTCGCTTTGGGGCCTTTGCATACCAAGACTTGAGATACAAATGGTCAGCACTTAACGGTTAAAGGGTGGAAAATGAAAGCTAAACTATGAAAAGGAAATGCCACATATCTTACTAATAGATTATCAGCCTTACAGAGGACAATTTCCTTTAGACATGTTTATTAAGAAGTTACTGTACAGCCCTTAAAAATATTTTCATTGACAGCAATAAAAGTTATTGCAATGAACTAGTTTTCATCCAAGCCATCTTCTCCCATGTTTTCCAATATACCCAAGTTACAGACACAGAAAAAATATGACTTTTAAATTCTTTGGTCTTTCTGGGATACCTTTCAGAAACTGAAAACAGTGTAAAACTATAATCTCCTACTTTCAAGGCTTCTAGCTAGACTGCACTGCACTTAAATCCTATAACAGTGTCTTAATTTTACTGCTGTCTTCGGTTTTCACTATAGTAATTCAGCAGAGTAGGATGAAATGCATCATATACATCCCATGACTGGTGAAATTCCCTAAAGGTGCAGCCATCCACTTAGTATGCATATAATAGGGACAGAAGATATATGATCCATACACACTGACTTTCTGTGACCATTCAGCAGAACCATAGATTCATTTCAAACTACGCCCCTCAGCAAATGGTATTATTCTTCACATTGGAGGAGTAAAAAAGCAAGCTTTAGAACAGATTTTTCTATGAATTGCACACTATGACTTATGATCAGCTTTGCCAGGTTGAAACCAGGGTTTTACTTTCATCTCTTAAAAAGTTGTATCTTAAAAAGTCAATGTCAGGATGAAGAGGGAGAAGCCTTTATTCCCACCCCTATCTCAAACAACTATTAAGAGTAATGGGTTCTTGTTGGGTAAACAATCGGCTAAAAAATAAAGAATCTGATTAAATTAGTATTTCTGGAAGCCCTTGGACAATTTTA
This sequence comes from Pseudopodoces humilis, assembly GCF_049639895.1. Classification (NCBI taxonomy): domain Eukaryota; kingdom Metazoa; phylum Chordata; class Aves; order Passeriformes; family Paridae; genus Pseudopodoces; species Pseudopodoces humilis. The sequence continues at coordinate 14,717,876 of NC_142205.1, read as the reverse complement.
CTGATAAATTTAAAAAGTAGGTTTCTCTTGTCTCCTGCCAGACCAAATGCCACTGACACTTCGTGAGGCAATCTTCAACCTGGTTTGAGTGCCAACAAGTCACCAGCACTATTTTAGTTCACAGTAACCTTTATTTTGGGACTGGCTGGCTTTTATTCAGTTTAGTTGCCCTGAGAACCACCAAATGAAACTGAAGTGACCAATCTGCCTCTATGCCCTTACATGTTTGTTTCTCAATAGCACAATGAAAATAACCTGCTTAGCACAGCAAAGTTGCTTTCTATAGAAGGTGTGAGCAGTGACCAAGCTGGATCTGTTCCCTACTGTCCCCTAGCATTCAAAAAGTATCTCATCAGGACTGTTAATGAAGTCTTAAATTCTGTTTACGGCACAAGTTGGTAGGTAGTCAGTGCTCTTGCAAAAACCAACGCTGAGTAAAGACAAAACATGCTTTGCTATCTTTGTAGCTGATAAGGCAAAAAAACTAGTATTGGTAAAAACCAGACTGAATTGTATATGGTGTTTTATCTTTGTAACAGGCTCATTACATATTTTCTTTTTTCCTTTTTTTGAACACTGCCACATACATATGTGTTGAAGTAACACATGGCTGTCTGGGAAATGGTCATTATTACAGACTTAATGATGCTCTGTGGAGCAGGAGTCTGTAAGAAAAGGCTCAGCCATGGTTAATTCCTAAAACTGGGCTACTTGGTCCTAGATCTTACAGAGAAATGGAGAAGAAAATCATGAAACATATGCTTGCAATTTATTTGTAAACTGCTCTACTGGGTGACATCTAATTTCACCCTTGCATCATTCTATTCTGAAAGTTCTATGTATCTAAAGTGAAAGGTCTTCCTCTGCTAAAAGCAGAAAGAATAATAAGCTTTTCCCATCCTTTTTAGAAAGTTTGTGGTTTGTTTCCTTGAATTGTATTACTTAATTTTGGGCAGTAGAAACATACAATGGGCCAACACTGCACAATATCAAAACGTTGTGAATACACTGAAGTACAGCAGGATTTAAACACAGGATTGCATTCTGCTATCCCACTACCCCCACTTCACACTACCCACTCATGAGTTTGGGTAGTATCTTGGTAATCAGTGCTTCAAAATTTAATCTCTATTCCAAATGACTCTGATGAATTGCATGCTATAAAGCAACATTATCTGAAATTTAACTGTCTCTAAAGGAGTAAGTAATTCTTTGGGTACAAGGTTCATTTTAAACCTTTCTGCAGCTTGGCTTTATAATGCTACAACATGGCTTTGAGTTCCCAAAATATGTATATCATATCTTTCAAGAGAACAGTTATCATCTATGCTAAAAGGGAGCTTTAATTTCAAAGCAGAACCCAGAAGTATTTCAGTAATGTAGGTCACACACCAGGCAGTATTTTCTAGAAAGGTCTGCTGAAACAATTTTACTACAGCAGGAACTACTAAATCAGAAAACGTCTATTATGGATTTGGTCAATTTTTGGGACAAGCATAAAAAAGCACTACCACAGAAAACAATTAATGTTCCAGATCTCCATTCATGTGGAAACAGTCCCAAGAATTAGGATTAGCTTTAGTTTCATTATTTCAACACAACTGATAAGCAGTTATTTTCTAAAACAACCTGGACCTACTTTTAAAACAACATGGAAGTAGTCCCAAAAATTAGAACTATTTCCATGTTGTCTTAAAGATAGTACCAGATTGTTTTGGAAGATAACTACTTATCAACCATGTTGAAATAATGAAGCTAAAGATAATCAGTAGTGCAAAGGCACTGATACCTAAGCATGTATGTTAATACACATTTTCTATCATCCTGACTCGCGAATCGTCAAGGTTGAATTCCTGTTAAATATTTTTAATTTTCTTCAGCTCTGTGGTTCATCAGTCCTGTGCTAAGAAGCAAGTAAACTCTTGTTGTGTCAAAAGGTCTGTACCTCAGTGGAATGCCACAACATAATGCTGGCTTTTTCCCCTCAGAGCTGATAGTTAACTTGTCCCAAGCGTTACAAATTCTCAGACTAGTTTTTTAACTGTCTAAATGTTTGAATCCTGCTTGACCTACCTTTCCCGTATCAGAATCACTACTACAGACTGAGTGATATGGTTAAGTAAAAAACTGTCTATGTAAGGAAGTTTACAGAAAAGTGGTAGTTATTTTAGGAATAGGAGAAGCACAAAGTATCCTTCCCACACAATTCAAGTGCTAGAAGGAGCTTTTGACAATGTCATGCGAAGTACAGCTTAAGAGTATGCATTTGAGTAGTCCCCAAGCCATGCATCTGAATATGCATGCATGAATGAGAGGAGGGCAGCTTTCTCTGAAGAGCAAGTTTCAGTACTAAACCCATGAACAAATAGTTTTTCTTGGCACATTCTATTTAGGACTTCTATATATACCTGTGCAATTTATGCAAAGATTATCCTGTTTGAGCATTTGCAGAAACAGCAGTCACATCTCTAAGCTTATATATTGTCTCTTATGCATAAACCAAATACAAGGACCGAAGCTATTGAGTGGTGAATAGTTTTGCTGATTTTTAACCACAAACACTATTTCATAGTTAAGAAGTCTTGACACCTTTGAATTTTGGACACATGCTTTAAACTACTGATTTGTGGGACTACTTGAAGCAAAAAACTAGAAAGCTAACAGAGGTATTAAAATCTGTAGTATCTTTAAGAAATGTCTCTTCATACTGTAAAGAAATATAGCACCATGGGACAGGAGCTGAAGACGAAAATCATAAAGCTTATACTCATTTCAAGTATAGTCTTACTTGGCTGCAAAAAGGACTCTAACTTTAACCTTGATGAATTAACTGAGTTTGTTAAATGCTAAATTAAAAACACTTTTTAAAACCGCTTCCCCAATTAAAATGTTAAGAAGTTCCATTTTTTCACTTTAAACCTGACCCGTGTACAAAAATGCACTTTATGACTAGAAAGTGACAGCTGATTTAGTAATCAAGTATACACACTTTAAAAAGTACCTCAATATAGTATTCAGTGTTAATGTTACCAGTAGTAACAATTCCTATGTACATATTCTAAAATATCTCTGCCAACATCTAAATTTCAAATCATTCTCATTTTATTGTGGATATACTATAATCATAAGCCCCTTGTAGAAACCATAACTAGTGTAAATGAGAAACTTAATATGAAAACCTATTGAAACTACAATTTTAGCTGTATAAAAAAGCAAGGAGGAAGGCTTAAAGTCAACACATAAAATTGCTTTGTTACTTTGCACAGTGTCATTAGTGGTAAAGATGAACTAAAGATGTCTGGTAGACATCTGTGAATGGCCAACTTGACAACAAAGTGTTTATAAAGTTAGAATGACACAATCAGCTACGTAAACTAAATAAATTGAGCCTAAAATGCATCAAGAACAGGTCCTGTGGCAAAGACATACCCACTTCCCAGCTACAAAAACATTTAAAAATGAACAAAAAATCCCAGTACTGGAGTACTTCAACTCAAGAATATGTATTCATAGCCTGGAAAAGAAAACCGACACCAGACTATAGAGATGATTAAAGTCTTGGCAATCTTGACTTACAAGGCAAATCTAGGAAATCTGTATATTGATAGCTTCAATGAAGTAAAGAAAGGGACATTTAGACATTTGAAAGGGAAGTTGTTATTCAAGCTTTGGGTTTCTCCCACCCCTGCCCCACATCTAGAAATATCTATATAGTCTTGAGTACTTAAATGCAAATACATCAGCACATATAGCAAACGTACTTTTGGATGGCTATTAGGTGAGAACACATCCATTTTAACTCAGAGAACAAGGTGAAATAAGCTACTCAACATATACATCACTGCTATACTATCACGGCTGTTAAATATTTTGTTCAATTTTCTTAACTCTGATTTTGTATTGCATTTATAGAATGAGCTGTATAACTGCAAATTTAAATAACAGGAGAAAAGTCTTACATCATACAAAGTCATAAAAACATTTGCATGGTACGACCTACAAACTTCCCACTAATTGATTACTTTGAATGGTTAATCTGTGCAGCTCCTAATACTATTTATTCAAAGGTTGTGATCCTGAAGTTAAAAGCATGGCCATAGACCGCTTTCTTCAACTAGAGATATACCCAGTAGAATCCTCTAGCACAAATATCTGGTCGTGTGTGTTATTTTAATCAGTCCCAGGCAATCAATCCACTGCATTAAAAGCTCTGAAACTGTTCTGTTCCAGCATAGCCTCAGTAAAAATAAACTGGTAAAGCCTGGCATACAGATCAGTGTTTGGACAATTATATTACTCTGAAGAGTAAGAAAACTTTGCAGCTAGATAATCTCAATGCCTTCAAGTTTAACATCAGCTGCCAAACACTCAGCACTCTTGAAAAAATGGGCCACACATTTTAGGAGTCTAAACATGGCATTGAGATTACAACTTCAACAACTTGCTCTTCACCTAATATTCACTGGTATGTGTATTACCTAGATTAGCCATTGAAAATGTTAAGCTGTATTAAATTTTACTAAAATTGTCACATTGAAAATTTGAAATTTTCCAAATGGAAGTGATTCTAAGGCAGAAGAACATGACAGCAGCTTAAATTAAATATCTAAAACTAACACCTGTGGTAACATGCAATCTTAAACCTCATTTTGTTTTCATGTGATTTTCTTTCTTTGAAAACTTGAGCACGTTTCAAAAAGGAGTAGAAAAAGAAAAATCTGCAATTGTGAAAGATGCTACTTTACCATACCAATCCCCAGCTATGAGCTATGTTTAAACACAGAATAAGAATGCTCAGCTTTTAGGACCATGAACATTACACACTGTTTGTCTGAACAAACAGGAAGGACAAATCAAGGTGAAAACCACCCAGACACACAGTGTATTTCCTTAATTCAGAAGAGATACAGAAATTAAATTCATGTTCATAGAATGCAGTGTTTTTACTAGAATGAAAATAGCTCAACACTGATATGTAGTATTAAACATTTTTAACAAGCTTTAATAAGATTATTCACAAGATGGTAAAAACTAAGCTTGTAATTAAAACACAGCAGAAACTAATTCTCAAAAAACAAAAAAAGGTTAAAAATTTATAATAGTTAATTGTTTTCCTTATATATGGAGTGTAAATCAAAAAAGTGGATATACGAAACACTCAATTCCTGTCCTTGGGTTGTCCACAGATATGCCTGTAGCATATTTTTTGGGGAAAAACACTTGCATAAAAGTTTAGAAATATATTTTCAACTTTGTACCCTATAATCAGGGCTTTCTTTTGTACTTTAGGTCAGGGAATAAAAGAGAATATTCATATTATCTGACTTCCTGAAATGCAATGTAAGTGCCTAAAGTGGAATCCCAGGGGCTGTATAAGGTCAGTGGTGCCAGGTATGTTCTTCTAGAGAATTAGATTATCTAAATAAGGAACCTAGATTCTCTCTAAGGACAGAGAAATAGGCCCCTCAATTAAATGCTTAAGTTGTATGGTGTCAATACTTGACAAGATTTCTAACTGTTCCTTTAATGATTCAAGTGCAAGGCAACAACCCTTACATATATAAAGTACCTACCATGGTGGAAGCAGTATGGCTGAACTTAGACAAAATTACTTCTACCGGTTTTATGTCCATGAAAGAACTGTATTTGACGCTGTTTGTATTATCTTAAAATCCTGAGACAGGCAGAAAAGCTTCTAACAATGACGCATATAAGAAAAACTTAGCTATATGATTAATTTGCTCAGATTTAAATCAGAGTTCCCATGATGTTTATTTTTATTTAAAATCAAAAAATAACTGAACTTTTAAAAAATCTTAAGAGATGTCCTTCATAGCTTCTGTAAGCAAAAGCAGCTTTGCTGCAGCTAACGTGGCCATCGTGAATTCAACTTCATATGGGATATTTCAGTTTTAACTAAGAAGTACAGAAAATCAGCTTTCACTCCTACAAGTAATACTGCTAATTTTACTCATTTATCAGTAATGACATTCACTGTCACTTGTATATTAGTTTAATGTCAAGAAATGTTTTTTTTCCATCAGCACTGATGCTAGTTCTACTCTGGGGCCCACCCAGCAATGCAAACACTAAAGAATAAAGAAGTTTGATGGAAGGGCAAAGCTTCAAATTTGCATACAATTCCCCTGTGGTTTATCTTGTTTGCACGAGGTACATGTTTTTTCAGAAAATGGATGAGCAGCTGACATGCTGAATGCTATCTGGACTTTGCAAATATATATAGCATTTTAAAAAAAAATGGTAGCTGAACATTAAATATCTGCACAAAGTCTCTGAGAGCACTGGCTTTTCTAAGCTGTTTTTAAATTGCTAATTTAGAGCTAGCTAAAGTTTGGAAGAGAGGTGCTTTGTCCCCTCCTCTACAATATCATTACTGCAGTTAACCCAAAGAAAAAGGTATTTGCAAAACTGTGAATGATGCAGTATATATCCAACATGCATGCTAACGTGTATGCCCTGTGGAAGGTTGGAAGAGACAGGTAACTTCTACACACAGGAATGCTTTTGTGCTACACTTTCCAAACAACATGAAGTTTAATTAGAACTATTTTAGAATTTTCTGGAATTGCTACTGTATCTTTAAGAATACTCAATCTAAATACCACAGCCTTTTATGGAAGGAGACAAGCACAGCACACATCAGCAAGATGCATGTTTGACAGCACTGCAATTGCCAACAAGTCCTGATGAAAAGAATCACAAGCTCCAAGCTCTATTTAACTTTTTCATTATGACTTGCAAAATGTAACAGTCATCACAAGGAATTAATCATATAACAATAGTGTACTAACTGAAAAATAAGAACACGATTTCAGTGTAGCAAAGTAATTTGTGGAAACATGTAGTGTTTCCACAATAGCAGTAGATTACATTGCAACCCTTCAGAGAGGTTTATTTTTACTGTGTTCTTCAACTATGACTTTATACATGTCAGGGAGATTTAAGCATAGACAGATGAACAGCATATAAACAGCCAAACAGGCTTATTTAATTGGTGAGTCTGGTGCTCATAGGTGTGACCAACAAATAAGAATGCCCAACTTCTCACTTTGACATTATCCCTTAAAAAAATCTCCTAACCCTTACACAGAAACATTAAGGTATTATAAAGTTAAATTGCAAGGATTTCTTTCCTAGTTTATTACACAGAAATTATTTGGATGATAGCCTAAATACATAAGACGGTTGTTTAGACATAAAATGAGCTCATCTGTGTTCAACAACTGCTGTAGAAGCTTCTGAAAGTTCAAAGTATTGGTCATATGGACTGGTAAGGCATATTGTATGAGCAAATACATTTACAGCCTGTGCTTAGCTGCATATGAATTCCAGTGTATATGTCACAGCAGTTTCTTTGTATGATGGTATTAATATTTTTAAATCTGTTCCTTAGGTTAACATGTTAGGAACTGATTTCAGTACTTACTTTCTACTACTTTTGCTGCCCTGCACTGCAGAGCATTACCTATCTGTAATCTGTTTCCTTAACAGAACACAATTCCTGAAGAATACCGCATTTTTCCCCACTATCTTTCTACCCACACAGAAGATTATTCAACTACGATATTCCAGTTAGCAAGGCTACAGGCTATGGAATCTGTCTTGGCAGTATGCACAGTAAGTTTTCAGGTCCAAATGTATACACTTGAGCATAACTACGCCACGTCCAAAAGTCACGTAAGCTAAGTATCAGCACGCACCTGGATAGAGTCAGGACATGGCCTCCTGTGCTAAATTCACCAGAAAAATGGTACAAAACCCCAGAACTCTAGTGGGAAACCTGGTCCCAAGGAGCACCCTTTTGCCACTACTTCAGCTACATAAGCATTAGATTGCCATTTATGCAAATACAACTCAAATGTGGTCACAATTGTGACAAATGAAAGGTCTCCACTATCAAGATGACTAAATTAATATAGATAAGAATGGGAAAAATAACATTTTAGCAAGAGATTACTGAGGCTGGAGTTAAATGACTTACTTAAAGTCACGTTAAGATGTCACTGGCAAAATTCAGAAGGTGAATCCAAATCTTTAGTTCCAAGACACACACTAAACACTTCTAAATCACTGGACTTCCAGAAAAAACAAAACATAAAGGTGCTACAAAGTGGAGGAAAGAGATCTCGCTGACACACAAATATCAGCATAGAATACCAGGAAAAGATGAACGTGACAAAGGCTTGGGAACCATCTACAAAAGTAAGAAAAATCTAAATAGAAGAGCGAACAAACAAAAAAATATCCTGAGGTTTAAAGGGATTTATAAGAATATAAGCACTACCATAGAGAGAAAATACCCGCGGGATTAAACATATTACGTTTTATTACTTCATCAATGCCTACAGCTTGCACATTTCTTGACTATCAATATTCCCATTCAACAGTGAGAATCATATTGCTGAATACACTCAACATGTGGGGATAAATTGCAATTTAAAACTAAAGTAATACAGAAACACAATTTTCAAACCAAGTAGCAGGGCTGCAACCACTGTTTAATTCTCATTTAAAATGAATGAAGCAAAAATGCTATGCAAGACTATGAACACAGCAGGTATACCATCCTTACCTGCAAAGGAAGGAGAGTATTACTGTTGGTGTCAGTTCGGAAAACATTATCTTCAATCCACGATTTTGGTGTCAGTGATGGAGTAGAGCGAGTAAATTTAGGAGGAGCTATGACATTACCAGAAAAGGGCTTCTTCAAAGGAGAGATCTGGTTCATAGTTCCTGGAATTCCCATGGTTCCAGTTCTACGATGGTCTCTGCCATGCATTCCTCCCCAGGATATATTTCCTGTGCTCCAGCCACTGCTCTGATTGCTCCATGGTGACTGCTTCAGAAGAGGCTAAAAAAGAAAGATTAACTTATATTATTTTGAAAAAACTTGAAATGCTTTTCTACTTAACAAAACCCAAACCCCAAAACAACCAACTACCAAGAAAGCAATACGCAAAGATTTCTATAAACCGCTCTCTTCTGGTAACATGTAAATTAGTTACTGAGGCAAGGAAGAAAACACAGCTTGATTAAAAAAAAAAAAAAAAGTCATTCCTACTCCCCCATATGTCTCCCTAATAAATGCTGCGGTACTTGTGCAGGCAATTTTGATTATAATTTTTGTAACTGGTAGCATTTTTAAAGCTATGCAGGGTGGAAAACCAAGTTCCAGAAAAAACCTGAAACCAGTTTTTATCATACATTACTTGCTATTGTATGATGAGATCCCTGCAAAAGTAACAGAATAATTTCAAAGAGATCAATTAAAAATTATTATTTAAATAGTATTTATAGTTCTACTAATGATTATTTTTGCTCAGTGAGTAGTAGTATTTCACTACAGTGAGTAGAAATTCAAAAATTAAAATTCCAACAGCAGATTTAATTCCCCCCAATCCAGTATTTTGAGTATCATTGTCTCAGTATTACCATATAAGAGCAAAAAGAGTACTGACTACTGTACAGGAAATCTGTTTGAAGGAGCTATCTTAACATTTCCACATTAAAATGCATTGTTCTGAAGCCACTGCTCAAATATTTCTGGAGTAATGAATGGAGTAATGAATCTGTGGGATTTTGCAGGGTGTGCTCTAGAATTTTTTTTATTACTTTTTTTTTTTCTATCCAGATACGGTGTACCTTACACCTACCTAAATACACCTGTAAGTGCATTACATTCTCTAATATGTAAATGGAAGCAGCTTTTAGAAAGAAGATTTTTAAGGGATAAAGTTTTTATACCTAAACTACAACTTCTGCTAAATAGTGACCTATAGTGGTTGTCATATTACCAAGAGGTGGACCCACTGAGCATGACTGACAGTGAAGAACTGTATTTATCTTTAGTAGTCTCAAACCTGACTGTTCTTGGAAACGCTTTTCCTCAAACATAGAAATGGAGTGGGGGTGTGTGTGATGATTCTAAATTCAGTTCTGTGAAGTGAAAACACAGTACTTTTATCTCTAAGCTTAGCTGCAAGCAACCCTCAACCTGCAATTCTAATAACTTAAAAATATAAAGCATGTCAATACATTATGTATCAGGTAAAAGAGAACTTTCTGAAGACAGATAAAATTGTAACAACACCCCCACCCCCCTCACCCCCAGACAACAAACCAAAAAAAACCACTAAAGCCATTCTTGGTCAAGTAATCAGGAAAACATCCTATTCTATATAATTACAGATAATTACATTGTAAAACCTGAATACTTGCGTTGGAATTTTGGGAGAGGCGGGCACTCTATTGTGAAACAAACCTTAAGAGATAATGCCAAACGTTAACAAGCCTCTAATATTGCTAGCTATGCTGTCATGGCACTGTTTAAGTATACCTACAACTTGTGAGAGAAAATTCCTGTACACCTCACTGTTGGAGAATTGCTTGGAATTTGTTTGAAGAAGGTTATTATAAATGTTAAGGACAACTAGCTCCTAATCATAATGCATCATAATCAGTTCTTCAACAGGCACACAATGTGAGATTCTAGTTCTGATACCAAGGAATCTCTACCGATTGAATCTGAGCAGATTTAATACCAGAATGAAAAAAAAAAAAAATAAGATGGGGCCTATGTAATTTCAGCCTCTCATAAGTAAGCAAATTTTTGGAACAAAATGGGCTAATAATTCAACAGCTGGTAATACCACCACGGATTTGCTTCTCACTGACTTCTTGTAATATTCTGTTCCAGCAAGAAATGTAAACTTCCATTTTAATATGACATCATTAAACCCCTCGATTAAAATCGGTCACAAAACTACCGTAACTTGAAACACCGCGCTGTCCTCGAATACACGTTCAAGCAATGTCAGTCAAAAGCCCTGAAAAGGCAGTACGGTGTCAACTTTCGCATCTGACCCTCCTGTCGGCGACCTGTGCCCGTCCGACCGAGCCCGCCCGAGGGCCGGCCCGCGGCTGGGGAAGGGGCTGCGCGGGGGCGGCGCCGGCCGGAGCTGTCAGACTCATTGTTCCGGGGACACCGCGCCCGCCGCGGGGGACTCGGGGGGACAAGGGGGGCGTTTTCACGGCGGAAGTCCCAGACACCAACAGGAGCGGTTGATCGCTTATTTTAAGGCCAAACCCTCTCGTCCCGAGTAAAACGCTGGCGTCCCTCGGGGCGCAACGGCGCACCGAGGAGGGCAAGAACTACTCCGGCACCTGCAACCTGGAACGGGCGGGGAGAATTGCCGGGCACGGGGCGGCTGCTGTCCACACACAGACCCCTCCGGCCGCCCGGCGCCGCACCGGGCGGGGGGCGCAGGTGCCCTCCCTCCCGCCGGGCCGGCCCCGCCCTGCCGCCGCCGCGGTCCCGCCGGGCTGTCACCGCCGCGCAGCCTCGCCCGGCGCCGGCGTGAACGAAGCTGCGCCGCTCCCCCGGCCGGCCGACGGGGGGGAGCGGAGCCTCCTTCCCTTCCCCGCGTCCCCCTTCCCCGCACCGGGGCCCCCCGCCACGGCCGCCGCCCGGTACCTGGTGGTGGTTGTAGGAGTTTCTCTGCTGTAGGAAGGCGGCGGCGGCGGCCGCCGCCTGGTGTTGATGCTGGAGCTGGGGGCTCACAGGGGATCTCCGGTTCTGCTGTTGCTGCTGCTGCTGCTGAGGTAAATTCATCTGCGGCGGCGGCGGGGGGGCGGCGGCCGAGAAGGGGCTGCTGAAGGGCCCGGCGCAGGGGTTGTGAGGAGACACCGGCGAGAAGCTCTGGAAGAAAGCGGGGTTGATCGATGACGGGATCCCCGGGTAGAAGCTCGTCTCGGACTCCGGGCTCGGGGGTGGCATCGCGCTGATCTGCCCGCCGCCGCCGCCGCTGGAGACCGGAGGCTGCTGCGTCTGCTGCGGAGGCGGCGACGAGGTCTGCACCGACCAGGGGGTGCCGAAGCCGGGCAGCGGCGGAGGAGGAGGGGAAGCCGCCGAGGAGGAGCCGCCCCCGCTCTGGTGATGGGGGCTGGGGATCTCCGGGCTCTGCAGGCTGCTGAAGCCAGAGCCGAGCCCGCCGGGCAGGAGGTTCCCGGGGCTGCCCAGTAAGTGGCTGTTCGGGGGGGACTCCATGGGGGGCAGCTTGGCTCTCGCCTGCAGATGAGGAGACGAAGGCGGATTCACGTAGGAGGCGGCGGCCACCCCCACATTGGGGTCCGCGGATGGCGATCCCCCTGGGCAGGAAGGGGCGAGCCGCTCCGAATCCCCCCTGTCCACGCCGCCCTGGTGCTCGGCGGGGCCGACTGGCCGGTGGTGCGAGTGATCTCCCGTCCGCGGCGGCTCCGAGGGCTGAGCGCTGAGGAGCTGGAGCTGCTGCTGTTGCCTCTGCTCCTGCTGCTGGTACTTGTCAGTGGGGTGGCTGAACTGCTGCTGCTGCTGAGGGGGGTGGTGATGATAGTCTGGGGGGTGGTGGTTATTCAGGGGGTGGCTGCTGCCGAGCTGGGCTGGGCTGCTGAGCTGCTGCTTAAACTCTTTCCTCTTCTGGCTCAGCTGAGGAGGCGGCGGCTGTGGTTGCTGCGCTTGCTGCTTGTTTAAATCCTGGTGGGGGCTGAGACAGGGTTTAAAGTCAGAGGAGGGGTGGCCGAGAGGGGGGTGTCCCGACGCGGGGCTGCTGCCCAGCCTCTCGCTGCCTGGCTGCTGCTGCTGCTGTGTCACCCCCAGGAGCAGCTCATCCTGCATGTTTTGATGATGCGCAGCAGCGAACGCTGAGGGGAAACAGGGAGGGCAGCGGCGACCCGGCGACCGGACGAACCGGCTACAGCGGGCGGCAAAGGGCAGGAGGAATGAGGCGAGGCGGCTGCGGCCGCTCCGGGGAGGGGAAGGACCCGGCGGTGGGCAGGGGCTGGGGTGGCCGACTGCGGGAGCTACCCTGACGCCGGCTCGGCGCAGAGGTGAACCTCCACACCAGCACACTAGAGACAAAGATAATTAATCTTTGTGGCGAAGTGTTGGGGGGCGGGGGGGTGGAAGAGTTTAAACACCCCGCCTATGGCAAACCACTATGTAAGTCCCAAAATAGCTTATTTATAGAATAAAGCTCTCTTCTTCCCCATCAACGCCACTGTACTGCTTTAAAAATACCGTAGCTTTTTGATACAAGCCCATTTTTATCGGAGATTTCTTTTTCCTTTTCGTTTACTGGGACCCCCAGTAAGGTGGCCCTTCCCGCCTGCAGTCGCACCCACAGGGATCCACTAGATCAGGAATTCGCCCGGACAGGTCACTGTCCCCGGACAGAAACTCCTCCGTCCGACCCCCCAGCCGCCACACCGCAACGCAGGGGACCAGCGGGGCATTCCCGGGCCTGGCACTGGCGGAGAGGGAAGGCGGGGAGGCCGCCGGTACCTCCACAGGGCAAGCAACCCGGTCTCCTCAGCGAGGCTCCTGCCCCCGCCCCGCTGCCGGCTCGGAGCCGCCGCGGCGCCCTTAAGAGCGCCGGAACATCCGTCATAGTGACGTCACAGGCACCGCCCCAGCCCGACGGGCCCTGGTAATGAGACTGTGGGCCTGCCCCATCATGAATAATGGATCAGGCCGGGAGCCCGCCCCGCGACTGGCCGGGTGGGTGCTACCACTTCAGCCAGGGGAGGTGCCAGCCCTGTGGGCCGCTTGGGTAGGGAAGGCTCTCTCTGCGCTTCGACGACCTTTCTATCGTCAAGCGAAAAACACGTGAAATAAAGAGATTTGATTTCGTTTTGCAGCAGCGGCTGCGATCGGCTTTTATCCCAACAGACTGGGCAGGGGCAGCCGCGACGCCGGTTTGTCCTGCCGCCTGTGATCCCGTCAGGAGCTCACTCGGGCCGAGGGAGAGAGGGATCGCCCCGCCCCTTCGCCTCGCGCGCCGCTCATTTGCATTGACGCACGACCGCGCGCCTCGGGCGGGGCGGGGCGGGGCGGGGAGGGTGGAGCGCGAGCGCGGCAGCACGAGACGGGCCGGATGTCAAGGCCCCGCCCAGCCGCGGCCGGCCCCGCCCCCGAGCGCCGGTCCGGGGCGAGCCGTGTGCCTGCGTTCCCTCTGGGATCGGGGTGCGGGACTGCCTCGTCCCTTTCCCTGGCCCGTGGGGCACTGCGTCCAGAGCTCCCGCGGAAACATGGGCTTGTCACGCCTTCCTCGCCACAAACCCGGGGCCTGCCAGCAAACCGTGTTTGTTGGGCACCTCAGAAACCCAGGGGAGCTCGGTCGGAACCCGTGCTGTGGTGCCACCCCCGTGGTGTGGCAGCGCGGGGGTGCTACTTCTGGTGCCTTCTGAGCTATTCCAGTGTCAGAGGTGGGATTTTACCCTTTCCCTACAGTGGAAGCACCGTTCTTGGCAGCTGTTCAATGCAAACAAATTAATAGTTTGGCACGTACAGATGTAATGTTGATGTCAATGTATATGTCTCTGACAAGACTAAAACAAGCGGCCTCTCTTTGTGCTCTAGGAAGGCTGTAGCTCAGCAGTGAAAGAATTCATACGTGGCTGTTGAATGTTGAGCGTTGGGGAAAGTGTCATTATGTGCTTGACCTGTTGAACTTTTCTCTAGGCATCTGTCCATGCCCACTATCAGTGACTGGATAGCTACATTCCTCCTGTCCCACGGAACTGGTCTGACCCAGTGTAACAGTTCTTATTTCTTAAATCTGTGTATATTTTCTATATGCATATAAAATGTAGAGGGGAAAAATAGTTTCAGCATTTCCGGTCATCTCTGATGTGGTTGTAAACCACATGTGTGGGTATATATTGGGGAATCTGTGCTATCTTGCAGGGTTAATATGAAAATGCATTTGCAGCATCAAAGAATAATTTATATGTGTTTATCTTTGCTGTATTCTGGCTTAGCACTCCAGAATTATTTGTTAAATAGCATTTGTTTCAAGATCTTGGCAGTCTTACCTGGACTAAAAAATCCAGGGTGCAGACCAAGGCCTTAGAGATGGTCACATGCTGAGTAAGTGTTGCAGGCTGAGTACTAGTTCCTCTCTGAAGAGTGAATTGCTTCACAGCACAGTTCTCATAAACATGAGTTTGGTGAGCTGCAGAACTGGTAGCATCTGGCTTCCCATTGTGTTCCTGTCATACACCTGACATTGAGTTGTGTGCAAGCCTGAACAGAAGTTGTCCTCTACCTGGGGCGTTCTCAGGCAATGTCTAGCAAGGGTGGAAGCAGTGCTGTACTGCACTCTCCTATAAGCAGCTGCCTATTTCTACAGTGTGTAGGAACTCGTTCAGTTTAAGGTTTTTTTTTGTAAACAGTCAGCTTCTCCTTCCCTCACCTTTAAGTCAAGCCCAAATTCTAGCAATTCTTCCTTCAAAACAGTTTTCTTGGCGTATGCAAGTATTTTTTAAATTGACTGAAATACAAGACTACTCACATCCTTCATGACAGCTTATCTCTGGCATGGTAGCCACTTGCCCCAGTTGAGTTTGTTTGTTAAATCAGCTTTCACAGAGTGAAGATCACCTATTTTTAACCATGTAAAAAGTAAGTGTCCACTCTGCATTAGCTGCCTAATGTGTCTACAAAGACAGGTGCTACCAAAGGATGATTCATTCCCTAACAAAGGTACTTTTAGAGAGAGAAAAACTTGATCTCTCTCTGTTGATTATAAAGAAAGGTTCTGTCTTGCTGCAGAATCCAGAAGGTCTTTGGTGATCCCTGGTCTTGTGGCACACACTGCTCGATTCTTAATACAGGCAAGAACAGTTGTACCAAATCAAACAAAGCATCCTGCAGGCTCTTCTGCTTCAGGTACAAGATCCCTCGTTGTGTGCTGAGGGCACAAGTTCTGGCTTCTTCTTCACAAAATCAAGCCTCTTAACTGGCACCTTGGTGCCATCAAGAAGTGCTGAGGCCTGTCCTTGGCAGTTTGTTTTCTCTCTCCTGTCTCCAGTTCCTTGATTTTTGAACATTTGGCCTTCACACCCTCTTGCGTTAATGTTTTTCTCTCCCTTGTAACCCCTTGATTCCTTCCTGCTTTCTTTTATCTTAGCTGTCCCTTTCTAGGGAAGGCTTGACAGCCTTTTTGGATTAGACTAGTTGGTAGGTAATAGTGTCTAAAAATAAATGCCTAAACAAATGTGTAAGAATAAGCTAAGCATGTGCTATGCTTCCTTCAGGTACCTCACCTATATGCAACACAGGAACTTCCTAGATTTTCCTTTCCAGATCTTAGGGTGTACCGAGAGGCTTGGACTTTATGTTACCTGATTGTTACTGAAGTGAGACTGCTTGAAGAGGAGAGCATACTGGCAGAGCCACGTCTCACCTGAGTACTTGAAGAAGCTAGAGAGTCATGGAGCTGGGATGAGTTCCTTAGACTAGACAACAAACATTACAAATGCCAAGCCATATGCAATTTCACTATACATAATATGTAAATTGAAAAAAACAGATGTTGCGAAACAAGCTGTCAGTACGGTAGAACCAAATATACATAAGTTATGTTTTTTGCAGCCAATAATCAGCATGCTTCTGTATATTCATTCCAACAAGTGTGCCAGACTTGACTTCACCTGGGATGCCTGTGGGAGAGCTGGGGCTGACAGTTCTTCTGGATTTGTTGGTGCCTGAAAGACAACGATCTTCTTCTGTGGTGCCCTGCATCATGAAGTGGTTGTTAAATTTTGTGTGGTGAGTTTAACCAGCAGTGCTATAGAATAGAAAGTATAAGGACAAATCACATTAAACTATATAAAATAGCTATAACTGTATAAAGACAAAATAAACTGTAAGGGTTACAGAGCAGCTCCTCTGGCTGCCATTCGGGTAACATGAAAGGGATCATCAAGGCAGTGGCTTCTGAATTTTTCCCCTGAGTTGTTATCATCTCTTCTAGAAATTGCCCTGCACAGCTTAAGTTCTTTCCTTTTATAAACCCAGGAGAATAACATCTTCAATTGGCCAGTGTTAGGAACAGGATATTATTATATGAGAGGATTTTGGCCCACTGTTCTTTTTTTTTTTCCTTGAACAATAAAACATTTGGCACTTATAAGAACTGAATGGGATTGTACTGAGATGCTGTGCACTTCAAAGTGGTCTGTGGGTTTAGCTCCTTTAAAAAGGTTTGTCTTCTTTTGTGGGGTAGGATCCATACTTTTTAATGATCAGATACCACATAACAAGTATTACAGTTTTTGTGAACACACAGTAAGTCATGAAACTTAGATATAGTAAGTAGACTCGATATGTCCAAAGAGCTACTTCAGCACTTCCTCATTTTGTAAATTAACTCAAACAGAAGAATATCAGGAGCCTAATGTATGCAAGACAAAGTAGCTCTGACTAGTAGTAGAATCTGCTCTTTCCTTCCTATTAACCAGCTGGAAACCATACCTGTGATTTTGAATATGGGCTGTAATTATATGTACGCATTACAAGTATCTTTGCTTTCATTCCAATACTAAACACAGACTTTTTGATTATTTTTTTGCATGTTACAGTTAAAAGTAACTGTTGCAGATATTATTGTCTTAAAAAACTTCTGTGGATTGGCTCAGCATAGTAAAGACTCGTTGCCTCCTTGTAATGCAACAAGTTGTTCTTTCCACAGCCACAATATTTATAGGCCTCTCACCATTTGCAGTGATTTACTACTCCATTTGACCTCTTTTCCAAAGCTCTACAGCCACAAAAAAAACCCCAACCAACCCATAACAAAAAAATTAAAATTGAAATCTGTTTCTTGTTTTCTCCTGCTATTTTACCACTCCTTTTTGTTTTGCATATCTACTCCTTTTCCTAGGGTCATTGTTAAACCTCTCTATTTAGTAGCTACGTCTATCCCTCAGTGATTGCAAGGGTACTACTAAAGATCTGCTCAATCTTCCCTGGGATCAGGCTGTTTAGGGAAGTTCACAGTCTGCTGTCCTGTGGTCTGTGACATTTGTCTGCTTTATTGCTCAGCCTAAACTGTGACATGAGCTTGCATATGCATTCCAGGAACTGCACATTGTTCTAACTGGCAACAAAATACACGATTCACATACTTTTGCTAGAGCTGCTTCCTCTTAACCCGAAAGTTGATTTTTTGTTAATGACATTTTCCTCTCATGAAAACATGGTAAACAGTCTGGGACTGACTGCAAGTTACTCATATAGAAAAGCAGATGATGAGGTTTGACATTTTACAGGAAAAAGAGGTCTGAAGATTTATATCCATGTGCTTCATTCACTGTTTTTTTGTTCTTGATTTTTTAAAAACTCTGAAAATAATGGTCATGCACCCTTAGGAAGGAGTAAGGTAAGTATTGTTAGGTAAGTATTTCTCAGCAGTGAGCAGCCTATTGAGTTATAGTAGCTTGTCTTTTCTTCTGGTGGTTTTCCTCATTAAAAAAAAAAAAATACTAATTACCCAAATATAAAAACACTGTGTAAAAATCCCTTTCTTAGATCACTGTGTGTTGAAATGAAATTAAAAACAGTGGGAAAAATTAACACCAGCAGTTGAAATATTTTGCCTTTTTCTCTTATTCCCACCCCCTTGTTATGTTTTTATTTGTTTGTTTGTTTTTAAAGTTAAAAATCTTAAAATTCACAGGAGATGGGCAGCTTTCTTGCTTTATTCGAAGCCCGACTTCCATCATGAAAGCCTGCTAAACTTGAAGGATATTGGTTGTGGTCACAAGAATGCAAAGCAATGATCTACTCTGTTTTTTCTTCTTTGTGCCCTGGAGTTTAACCAGCACACTAGACTAATATTCTCTTGCTGGCTAGTGGCACTTTCTGTTTCTTTTCTTTTCTTTTCTTGGTTTTTTTTTTTTTTTGGTAGTGGAAGTCATTAGATTTTCTCCCAAGAGAATTGCTGCCAAAGTAAACAAACATCTTCATGAAAGGAAAATAATGTATAGAGTATTCAGAATTCCATGTTTTACGAAAGAGTATTTATGGCAACCAACTAGTGAATTAAAGTGAATGAAATCCTATTTCTAGTTTGCTACTTTTGCTGTGCTAATTGAATCTGGCAATTTCTGCTAGCTTCTCAGCTATGCAGTGCAAGTACTGGATGCTAGTTATAATTTAGGATGAAGGAAAATACGAGATGAAACTCAGCTTAGAAATAAGATTTTCTTTTATTTTTTATTGTTGGGAATTGAATAGTGCATGTAAACCTCCAAGGAATTGCTGTTGTCTCTAAAATGTTCTGCATGTGGTTGGCAAGAACAACAAGGACAGAGGAAAGTTCAGCTAAAAAATTCATAAAGGCTGTCTGGTGGAATGCATTACAGTCATCTGTATATCTCTGTGCTCTTATCCCTCTGAACTGATAATTTTTAGCTGAGATGAAACGTTCTGAGGAACAGGAGGCTGGCAGATTTGCAGCGTAGATTGTTTGAAGGTTTAAATACTGTGACTATCTCATCTTACTGTAAGTCTGTAGATATAATATAAGCTGGAGTTGCTGAAAAGTGATAGAATGGCTCATGTGAACAGCCAAAAAAAAAACCTGTGAAGAGCTTATTTTGTGTGTGCTGCAGAATTCTGCACTCTTTCCACCTCCTCTACAGGATAGCAATAATTCACCAGTGGAGCAGAGACACTTCAAATTTGTTGATGCTGAGACCATATCTAGTTCTTTGTTCAGGCAGTGGCTTTCACAAAGGGAACCAGTGCTAACTGGGAACTGCTGCCAACACCATCATATGTTTCTTGACAAATGCAAAGTGTTCAAAAAGTTGGCACTACAAAATAGAGATACTGTCAATCTTTGTCTAATTCTCAGAATGCCTTTTAAGCTTTTAAAGCTTGTGTTGTTGCTGGTGCACTTGCATATCAGATAACGTTTTTGACAGTCCTTAAAATATGGCTGGTTAATTTGATCACATTACTAGAACATAAACCAAAATTCTGAGAGTGCTAAGATTTTGCTGCTGGTTTTTCCTATGTGCTGTGAGCAGAAGAAGGGTTTGTGCAGCAGTGTGTGCTACTATAGCCAGAATACAGTATTTTCTCATCTCCTTTTTTATGCACTGTGCAGATGCAGCTGCTGCTATTTACCAAACATGAAGGTGTTGTTCACAGCTCTGTGAGTAAGTTTGGGTTCTGCTTTAGAGAATGCATGAGACATCTCTACTAATTGCACAAATTTTCAGCCTATATTTCTGTACCTGAGTATTGTGGTGTAGAAGGCAAATTGAAATTTTAAGGAATTATTGGGTAGGTCTCCAGAAGCTCATGGAACTGAATTTTGCTAGGAATAACTGTGGTGCTTCCAGTGACAGTAAAATTTGTTCTGAAGGGTGGAATACTCTGGCGTCACTGTATGTAGGAGATGAGGTAGGAGACCCTAGGAAACTCTGGAAATTTTTGGGCAGGGAGGCTTTGAAGTAGCACTGATTGAGTCCTGTAGGTAGCCCTGATCACAGATGCAGCAGGAGGAAGCAAATATGTGTCTGTAGCTATGTCTGCCCCTCTGGAGGAGTGTACAGATCATGCAGCAACTTAAACAGAAGGAGTATATGTTTGTACCTCAGCAGGCTATTAAAAAAGTGCTTACAATTGCTACAAGAATATTTATTAAAGTTTACTTATTAAACTCTTAAAGGTAGTTGAGGAACAGGTTTCCCTTTTGTGCCATAGCATCTCTGTTTTACGAAAACCAAAGGCAACCTATCTGATTTATACATGAAAATACATTCTCTTGTACTTGACCTTATTTTCTCTTTGAGTGTAAGACGGATGCTCACTAATTTGAACCACCACCCACTGTCTCAGTAAAATTATTTTCAACAGATTCTGCAACAAATTTGCTGCTTTAATTAATATGGAATTATCTCAGAAATTACCAGCGCAGACTTCAGATTCACCATAGAACTAAAATTAATCAGTCTAGAGCTGAAGAAGCACAGATTAAAATGAAAAAATATATTAACCATATAATTGTAATTATGATGATATGTGCAGTAGTCAAGGTGTGGTCAACAGCCCTGGGCTGGCCACTGGGATATCAGAGTTAGGTAGTGAGGAGCAGCCAGCGTGCTTGAGGGTAGGATGCTCTCCTTCCCATTTGCTGAGGATGTGCAGCATCTTTTAGGAAATGCTCCATCATCCATGGCTGGAATGATGAGACTTGTCTGGTGATGAGGCAGTCCCTCTGGGAGGGAAAAGGGGCAGGCCTGGATGCAGTGCAGAATTGAACTCGGCTCTGCCATACAGCAAATGAAGGCTCTCTCAACACTTGGCTGTTTTAGTCATGTCCCAGCTGCCTTCCCCACCTCTGGCTTTTTGCTTGTTTTTTAACATACCGCGTTATTTTTCTGAACAGTGAAGAGTTCTCTACTGAAGCTTTTGCTTTTTTTCCAGTGAGTCTCCCTTCTCCTTCTAAATATGCCTAGCTCTAGCTGGGACTCAGAAAAAAGAAATTTTGGGTTTTCCCATAATAATTTACATCTCTGATCTGATGATGAATTGTAAATCAATGTTAAGCTTCATGACTTTTGGACATTCATGCAATTATGACAATATAAAGACATTGAAAAGCAATATGCCAATTTTGCCCCATATATTTTGGTTACTAAATCGTATTATCCATGTGATTATTTCTTAATGCTCATGTATAACATTCTTAATAAGTGTAAAGAAAAGAAATCCAAGAAAAATCTTTGCCAAGAAACTATGCAAAAGCTAAATGTATTAGAACATTAATGTTAAAATATTTTAGAAGTCCATTAGCTGTAAGAAATAATAATTGACCTAGAAAATGTAGGGAAAATATTGCACTTCAATAAAATGAAATATATTAAAAAAGAAAGCACACAATTAAATGCCATCCAGACAACCTTAATTTACTTTTATAATGAGAACTTGAGGAAAATGTGGAGTTAAATTTAGTTTATTTCAGTAGATTCTATTTTTTTTAACCCATTATTCCCAGTGTTATATAAAAGAATTATGATTGCTTGGATGCCTTATCCACCAACTCCTCTATTTTCATATGTTTATCTAACTTCATTTTCATAATTTTTATCTAACTAAGCACTGGAAGTCGTGCTTTCTACCCACACAGGTACAAGGTGAAGGAACTAAGGAAAGGGTAAGATTGTTGCCTTCATTTTTTACACAGGGTGTACAAAACCTACTGTAATTTTGTCATTTCATCTTTCATTATGGCATTGAGAATTCAGATCCATTTTTATGCAATGGCACAAAATAGATTGCTGCTTAAGTATATCTTACAGAAGCTGAGGAACACGTATGCCACAAATCAATTGTACCCATGATATTAAGAGGGAAGATTACATAGATTGTTAAAAAATTCCCAAACCTTGGCAAATGACCTTGAGTAATTGTGATATCATTTTGGGTCAGTGTGCTTTGACTGGTGGTCAGTCAAGATGAATCATTCAAGGAACCTTTGTTTTCACAGTTGTAATCTTTTCTATTTTTTTTTTTTTTTTTTTTTTGTGCTTATATAGCAGGTTGTAGCTAAGGAGCAGAAAACTTCATAAAATATCTACATTGGGAAATCGAAGGGCTTTTCATTTCTGTCTTCCCTCCAAATAACCTTTCTTTTTTTCAACATTGAAAGGGCTTTATAAGAGGAAATTTACCAGAGACTAGAGTGGTATAATTATGCCTTGTGGATGCCTTTTAATCTTGCATGAATGCCTGTAGAATTCGAGTGTCCACATGGGGAGTTATAACATCAGAACTATAGGGGCGTAATTATGCTGGGAAATTCTGTATTGAGACAAATGCTTTATGAAAAGGAATTTTATTTTGGCTCTTTACTTTTCAGTTTATTCATGTTCTGAACTAAAAGGAGGTGATCAAATCAATGAAAATAATGAAAATTCAATGGTTACCAAAGGCTGGGGAAATTGGAAAGTAATAAATATATACGTTTCCTGATAACACTCCTGTGCGGTTTTGTTCTTATTCTCTTGCCAGTGTTTGAGTTTGTGAAGGTTTTAGTGAAAGGTTAATAAATAAGGCTTGTTCTTTGCTGAGCCTCATAAACTAATATATGTAATAGCTAAACACTGGTAGAATATTAGAGAGTCTTAGCTCCCATCAAAAGCAGCTGGGGCTTCAGGCAAATGAGACACTGGAGAATTAGTTGAATATTTTTTAGTCTCTGTAGGACCTCAGCAGTTAACACTGATCAAATCAGCCATTGAGTGAATTTTCCTGTGTCCCAGGTCATTTAAATTCCTAAATATGTGAGTCCTAGGACAGTAGTCAAAATGTTCTCTACAAAAGTAGCCCATTTACATGAAAATAACTTTCAGTAGGTCAGTAAGGGTGTAGTAACACTAATAATTATTTACAAAATGTGCTTAGAGTAAATTACAAGCATGTCAGTGTAATTGCTGCATAGACTTTAAGAGAAGTGCTCAATCATTTTGGTGATGCAATCCAGTCCAGCCTTAGCACTGACCACAGGGTTTTGCACTGTATGTCTTGCTTGAAGACCAAGGTGAACTTCATTAGAAAGATGTCCTGTTCATATTTAAAGAGTTCAGAGAACAAAGAGTCCACCACTTGTATACCAACAGTCACTGTTCATGTGAAGTGTTTTATTTGTGGTCTGAATTTAGCTTTGACTTGTTCAGTCTTTGCTGGGTTAAAAAAGCCTTTAGTGCTGGAGAGTATTCAATGAAAATACTTAAAGGCTGGGATCAAGGCATCTCAGCCCTCTCTAGTTGTTAAGCAAATCACATTGAGGCACTTTAGTTTCTAACCGTAAGGCAAGATTTCTGTATCACCAGTTTTTCTTGTAGTTTCTTTTAAGTTTTCAGTCTTTCTTAAGTAAGAACATCAGTGTTGTCAGCAGTGCTATTACTAATGAGAGAATTACAGCAGGAGTTGAACAGAGGCATGCTCTTTCTTTGCTGTTTCTGAAGCACAGAGAAGTTTTTGTTTTTCATATTTCTCATCACAAGCCTTTTATGAGAGATACTTTTCAAGGGTCTCCATTGGATAATGTGGTTTTTAAAGCAAGCTTGTTAGAAGGAGACAGCAAGGTGATACCTTGCTGTGATAACCAGAATATTTGGGTTTTCCCTGGGTAGTGTTGCACACAATAGTAGTGCTTCTCTCCTGCTTCATATTTTTTTTTTATCTGCTATGATTTCTTTTAGAGCTGAAAATACAGCCTTCAGGGTTGTAAATGTTGTTTACTTTTTCTTTCAACATGTGTAACCAATATTTTTATCATTAATGAAGCATATGTCTGTCATTTTAAGTGACGCAGATTACGAGGAGTCATGGCTGTGCCATTTTCTTTATTTCCTATTTTTCACCTGTAAAATTTCCAGGTACTGATTCTTTGTTTTCATCTAAGCTTATCCCTGTATGTTTACCCAATATACTCACCCAAGATAGATTAGTAGAATTAGTCCAAAAAAGTCTTTCCTGTGAGCTGACTGTTGAGACATTGGAAATGGAAGGTGAGTCTGGTTTTGGTTATCAGTAGAACTCTGTTATTTATTTTTAATTAATGTAGAATAGAGGTCTTTGCATGGTGTCATTAAATGTTTAGGTAAGTGTTTTAGAAGGATACGAGCATGTGGTTTTACATTTGTACCTCATCACTCTGTAGGTGTTTCAGGCCTGCTGTGCAAGAACACTGAAGCATAATATTTAAATTTCTTTTTAGTTAGCAATAGTTCCTAGTCCTGAACAGTTCTCCCCAGAGCATGCAGTGTGCTGCAGTATGCAGCAAGCATAGTAAAGCCTTAGAAAGACCGTCTGAGGAACTTCTTTGGTGTTCTGAAGATAGTGAGATCAGTTTTATTGTGGTTGCGGGGATTTGTGCAAGGGGCAGAGTGCTGCAGACATGCTTAGAAAAGGGAGCAAGGAAGCCCATCAGCCTGAGATCTGCTTACAATGTGACCGAGAGAAAAAGGTGATGGAAACTGTGAGTAAGGAAACTGTCTCCTGCAGTTTGCTTCCCACTGTGTTCAATGAAACAGCATATAATGTATATGGTTTGTACATAAATAGGACTACATTGAATAAATGCCTATCAACAATTTAAGGTGCAACATACAGTACATCAAAAATCAGCAAATTGTTTGTGTATTTATTGACAAAGTTTATAGTGGTATGTTAGAAAGCCCTCAGTGAAGGTCAACGGAGAGAGAAGACAGTGATGACATTTTAACTAAAACTACACAGCAAGTCTGTTTTTTTGTCTGGAATTCTAACTGAAAATTGTGTATTTCTAGCAGCACTGAGTATTTTTGTTTGCTTTGTGTTTTCTAGTCAGTACAAAACCTTGATAGTTATGGAATCGTATAGAAAAACCTGGGGTGGAAGGGAGCTCTGGTGATTATCTGCCTGAGGCTCTTGTTGAAAGCAGGACCCCAGATGAGATGATCAGGGGCCTGTCAAGGCTGATGAGTTCCCCACTTCTCTGGGTAACCTGCTCAAAATTCAGTTGCTCTCATGGTGA